>NC_056729.1:752213572-752378572 GCF_019279795.1 Protopterus annectens | reverse complement strand
AATGAACAGCACTCCTCCTGGATTAAAGCACACGTACCTCCTTTCGCCACTAGGGAGAAGTCGAGAACCATGCGATTTTGAAGCACAACTGTCCTCATGGCAGTCAGTTCATTGGTCACCAATTCTAGGGCAGAAAAGGTGGCATTGCTTAGAGTCTCAAGCAGCTTGGACAACTTTCTCAATTCCCAGATCAATTTCACTGCTCTGTACGCTGGTAGGATACCGGCCTATGATATGACGTCATCACCCAAGTCCATGTGTGACAGCCTTTTGTTGCTGACATGAGCCAAGTCGTGATGATATATCCAGGATGCATCAATTTGTCCCACCAGATTTGTAGGCTTCTTGGTTTCCCGAGCATTTCAAATTTTCCCCTGAGGCAAAACTGCCATGTGTCATATAGCCGGAACCAGGTAGCCCAGAAAGCAGCTTCTGGACTAATTTTCTGGCAGCCATTTATAGGCCTTTCTTCCACATATAAAATAGCAGTTTTCTACCTTAGTAGTAATTTTACTATGGACATACCCTTGTCCCGCATGAAAATTTTTGTCAATTACGGACAGTTGTCTATAGAGGACAGAGTCACTTTTCACTTCTTCGATTGTTCTATGCATCAATTCACAAAATGAGTCATAGTTTGCGCTGCAGTAGGATCCGGTGTTATTAGGTTTAGTGTAGCATTTACAAGGAACTGTTGCATTACAATGACTCCATCCTACCTTAACTGTATCGTTTTTATGAAAACACACAGTTCCATTTCGGCGAATGAACAAGTATAATGCTATTTTATCTTTTGAAGTGACATTTGATGTGTCATAAATTAGATTTCCCCAAGTCTCATTAGCCCCTAAAGGGACTGTATCTAACATTAATCCCCCATGAGCAGTAGGAATAGCGGTGCAGATCCAGCAGTCTGAAACAAAAGTATTTGCATATACGTACTTGACAGCTTGATATGTATTAAAAGCAGGATGCCATGCTACATGTTTGTCTGTGTTTATTGAGGTAGCAGAAAAGAGAAAAGTCCACAAAAGAAAAACTAAGGTCACTGTTATCATTATCAGAATGATTATGCAGTATGTTTGTGGAAACGGTTGTTGCTCCGGTACTCTATTTTCTCCAGTCTTCCCAAAGGGATGAAATTCAGTCTTCATTTTGGGGTTCTGTCGATCTTACTCTCTTTCCTAATAGGACCTTCAGCACCAATGGTTGCTTCACTGGGGTTGAGACGAGTCAGTTCCTATTGATCTGACCCCCCTTTGTAGCCAGACTTTGTGCTTAGGGTCCTGGTGGAGAGGTAAGATCTTTACCCAACTTGAAGTCTTTTACTAGCTTGCAGTGTGTCAGATGGATCCACAAAGCCTGCTCTGTGATCTTAACTGCAGTTGGTGTTGACAGAAGTACCTGGTAGGGACCTTCCCACTTTGGTGACGCCCAGTTTTTTCTCTTCACAATTTTGATCCACACCCAGTCTCTTGGCGTCACTGTTATTTCTGGCATCCTAGTTTGTTCCGAACCTACAACAGAATTAGACTGCAACAGATGTTTAGAATTTAACAGTTTTTTCATGTATTCAGCTAATGTAAAATCAGCTTCCTGACTTAGGGACATAAGAGGTTTCCACTGGGGTGGATAATATGCTCTCCCATACAACTTTTCATATGGGGTCAGGCCTTTTACTGAGGGAACTGTTCTCATGTTTAATAGTGCTAGGGGCAAACAATACAGCCAAGTTTTTCCGGTTTCCACCATCAGTTTCCTCAGTTTACTTTTAAGTATGCCATTGTGTCTTTCAACTAACCCTGCAGACTGACGATGATATGCACAATGTTTTTTTTAGAGAAATACCAAAAAACTTACTTAGCTGTTGTACAGTCTTGTTTACAAAGTGTGTTCCGTTGTCACTATATATTCTCTCCGGAATGCCAAACCTAGGGATAATTTCTTTCACCAGAACCTTTGCTACTGTGGTTGTATCCGAGTTTCTGTTTGGAAAAGCTTCCACCCATCTTGAGAACATATCTATAATGACAAGGCAATACTTTTTATTTTCACATTTGTTTAACTCTATGAAATTTATGCAAATGGTGTGAAACCGATATGGAGGCATAGGAAAGCTTCCCTGACCAGGCCGTACTGCTCCCTGTGAATGATATTGATTGCAAATCTGACAAGCTAAACACAATTTTCTAGAGTAGTTAGTAAATCCATACGTAGTAAATACCTTATTTACTACCTGCGTCATCCCCCTGTTGAGACATGGCACTGCCCATGGCTCAACAAAGCAGCATATCAAAAGAGATTAGAGGGTAGTATTGGTTTTCCTTCCTTAGAGATGTACAATCTATCTTTGAGGAAAGCCCCTTGTCTTAACCAATGTTTCTTTTCTACTTGTGTAGTCAATGCTTGCATTGTCTGAAGCATATCTAAATTTAGGCTGTCAGAAGGTTCTAAATCCTGCAATAGATTAATACCAGCTTCAGCGGCTGCTTGTTTTGCAGCAGCATCAGCTTTTGCATTACCTCTAGAAACAGTATCATTTTGCTTTGTGTGTGCCGCACATTTACAGATAGCCAGACACTGGGGCAGATGAACTGAATTCAAAAGGTCTAATATAAGCTGTGCATGATTAATTGGTTTACCTGTTGATGTTACCATTCCTCGGTTTTTCCATTGATGTGAAAACAAATGTACTGTGGAGAAAGCATACTGGCTGTCAGTAAAAATATTGGCACGCTTCCCTTTTGCTAAGGTACAGGCATGGGTGAGTGCGATTAATTCTGCCACTTGCGCAGAAAGATGGTGTGGCAGTGGTTTTGCTTTAATAACCTCTGTATAAGAGACTACAGCATAGCCTACTAAATTTTGTCCTGTCATATTCTTTTTGCATGAGCCATCTACATAATAGACCACATCAGCGTTCGTCAAAAGAGTATCTGTTAAATCTTTTCTAGGTAATGTTGTTTGCTCAGTCTCCTGCAGGCAGTGATGTGAGGTACCATCCACAGGGGTAGGGAGCAGAGTTGACGGATTAAGGGTCGTGCATCGTTCAATTGTCATATGAGGCTGGCTCAGCAAAACAGTCATGCAGGAAAGATGTCTAGCTGGGGAAAGATATGCTACTTTTTCTTGTAACAAAATAATTGCTACTGCATGAGGCACCCTCAGGGTGAGTGAGTGAAACAAAACTACTGAGGCTGAAGCTTGTACTGCCATTGCAGCTGCTACTACTGCCTGGACACAGTGGGGCAAGGATCGTGCAACTGGATCCAATTGTGATGAATAGTATGCAATAGGACGTTGCTTATCCCCGTGTTGTTGTGTTAATACTGAGGTCATGTAACCCTGCTTACAGTCTACAGTCTGGAAAAAGCGTTTGTGGTAATTTGGTAATTCTAGAACTAGGGAGGACACTATTAGTTGTTTTAACTTACAAAAGGCCAATTCTGCTTCTGATGTCCAATGTAACAAATCTTGCTCTGCCATAGGCACCTTATATATGAGGTCAGTTAAAGGTGCTGATTCCAAAGCATAATTTGGAATCCAGCTTCGACAGAAATTAGTTGTTCCTAAGAAGGACATAATTTCCTTCTTAGTGGTAGGTTTTGGTGCTTGTAAGATTGCTACTTTTCTGTCCTCATCTAAAGTCCTGCCTACTTTGGATATCACATATCCTAAGTACTTTACTTGCTTTTTCCAAATCTGCAGCTTGTCTTTGTTTACCTTATGTCCTTCCTCAGCTAAGAACTGTAGTATTGCGAGTGTGTCATTTTTGCAGGCTTGCAAGGTGGGTGCTGCAAGCAAAATGTCATCCACATAAAGTAGCACCTGACTGTCATTTGGTGGGGTAAAGTTTGCTAAATTGCTTGACATCTCCTGAGAGAATATTGTGGGACTTTCACAATAGCCCTGAGGCAATCGTATGTACGTATACCTCTTTCCTTAGGTAAATGCAAACCAAAACCTGCTCTCCTGATGTATAGGAATTGAGAAAAATGTGTTACTGATACCTACCACTGAGAAGTACCTTTGTTGAGGCTTTAAATTATTTAATAGTGTATGCGGGTCCAGTACCGCAGGTGCCCTGGGTATTATTGCCTCATTTACAGCTTGTAAGTCTTGGACCATGCGCCATTCCCCATTTGCCTTTTTCACAGGAAATAGTGAAGTATTACATGGTGAATCTAGGGATTCAACTAATACACCACTTTTGAGGAGGGCTACAACAATAGGTTTTATTCCCTCTTCTGCATCCTTTCTTAATGGATACTAACGATTTTGAGGTCGAAATGTCGATTTTGGAGTTATTGTTACTTGCCCCGCTGTGCGTATAAGACCTACATCTGACTTCCCTGTGGACCATAATTTGTTTGGAATATTTTGAAGAGCATGTTCCTCCTCCTCTAGCAGCAGTACCTGTCAGGTTTCCTTACGAAAATGTAAGTGTACTGCGGGTTTTGCTTGTGTTACCCAATTTAGTTTCTGTATTTGAATACCTTGTTTTTCGAGTTCTTCTTTGGGTGTTTTTTCCCACCTGGTAATCTTTTTGGCTATGTCTACCCATTTGAGGTTTTTCTCTCATGTTAGACTTACGTGAGGTCTAAAACTGGACCTATACAGGTCCATTATTTCTTTAGTAAAATAGCATGTCACTGCGCTGTTGCCCTTTTTGTCCCAGTAAAGATTATGTAGTACTATTCTTACTGCGGGGTACTTGAACAACTTTTCCCGGTAATCCTCATCTGGTCCTGGTGTCTTACAGAAATACAAGGTGCAGTGCAATGATTTTTGTTGTGTAACTTCAAGCGAGGGGCTTTTACTGATGGCCAAATCCATCAGCATTTTGGTTATGGCCCCTGTACCGGCTGTGGCCAGATCCTGGCTATACCAATAAAACACCTGTCCCTCTGCTTATAATACATGAACATTTTCAATCTCATCACCTCCCGTGTATCATTGTGCCTGCATTCCCTGCATCGTTGGGACCACGGCTATACAGAGTTTCTGCATAATGTCCCTGCCCAACAGGTTTATTGGGCATTTGTCTGATATTATGACTACACTTGTATGTTGTGGACCAGATATAGGATCGGTTATTGTGATTTCATGTGAGAGGGGCTCCCGATACAGCTGGCCATTTGCTGCTTTAACAAATATACCATTCTGGGACTGCCATTGTCCCGTGTCTTCATCCGGATGGATAAGCATTTGGGATGCCCCAGAATCGCATAAATTATGGACTTCTTTACCTTCCACCACAAGTGTGACTTCTGGCTTTGTTTGTGCAAAGAAAATGTCCCAACTCAGGAGGCCCAAAATAAATGCTTCACTCACCATCACCATCATCCTCATCACATTCCCAATCCTTTTCTGCTGCTGCTCCTTCTTCCTTTGCTTTACTACCTTCTGGTTCCTCACTGCTATCATATTGTCAATCTATACTGTCCTCATCATTCTGTCACTTTTCACCTTTTTGCTTGCAATCCCTTGCCATGTGTCCTTTTTTCCCGCATTTAAAACAGTCACCTCTCTTTTTTCCATCCCTCAAAATCTTCTGACCGCTGGTCAGATTGTCTGCCTTTCTTTCCTTTTATCATTTTCCCTTGCTGCACCACATATACTTCAGCACCATCTTCAACAGAGAAGATGCTGACCTTCTTTTTATTATTGAAGTGTCTTTCAGCATGTCTAGCATACTCGATCAGTGGTTGTAATCTACTGGTGCGGTGGTCTACCATGTGTTTGGTTATAAAGCTACTGATAGCTGCACTGCTCCCCTTTAAAAAGGCATTCGTTAGCTGTTGTTCATAAGCGGAATTTTCCGCTTGGTTATCTGGAATTGGCATTCCACAATGGTTATTAAAACACTCTATAAATCTTGTATAGTAAGTATCTACTGATTCTCTGTCTCACTGGATGCATTGATTAATGCATGTACAGTCTGCACGGGGTTTCCATTTATTAAAAATTTGATCAGTCAGTCCTGCTACTTGGGCATCAAGGCCTGCGTCATTATGCTGGAGTGGTCTTAATTGTGCGTCCCGGGAGTTCCAGTTCCCACAAATGATATACCAATCTGGCCCCAAGACCTGTCTAACCACTTTTTCTATTTCCTCACCATTCAGGTGGTAACTTAGATGCATTCCCCTTAGGTCTTCTGAAAATTTTGGAAAGTTTACCTTAGGGTGTGGTATGCCCTCTGTGGCTTTTCTAATATCCTCAGGACTCCAGGGTCTATAGACCAATATTGTAGCGGTTTGGTCATCTTGGCCAGCCTTGGGATTTGGGACCTCAATAAGGGGCAGAGTTCTTCTGTCGGTTCATGCAATTTCCAAACCTCAAAATTCTCCCCCCTGTCATCTAAGCTAGGAGTCTTAATCTTAGCTCTTCTTCTGGTCTCTATGGGACTTCATACCTTAACAAGTCTTATCTTTAAGTTGCCATCTGTTTGGGTTGTATAATGCAGTGGCGATTGCCCTTACGCTGGTGGAGAAGGGCCTGGTGATGGGGGAATTACCAGTGGATGGGGAGCTAAAGCCATGGCTGTATTATCATTCTCTCCATCTAAAAACATAGTTTTTTGATTTTTATTTTTCTGTTCCCTGCGATTTGCTTCCTCTAGCCATCTATGTACTTGGGGAACTCCCAACTGTCTCTGTTTTTTGAGCTTTCCTTTAGAGTCTGCTTTTAATAATCTTATTAGTTTGAGGAGCGATGATTTATCTAATTTGCCATCAAAACCATATTTTGTTACCCAGTTTGAATAATACTTAATATTATCAGTGCGCTGATTCTTCATATACATAGCATCTTTAGTTAACGGTAGATTTTTTTGTTTTGCGTAAGAACTGCAGTTACCGATTTTTCCGTTTTTTCTACAAAGTTAGGTTCTCCTTCTACCTGCCGGCTTACCTAGTTTATCGTGCACAAGGATTTTGTTATAGTCTCTTCAGAGTGACTCTCTTTAATTTTACTTCTCTGTTTCTCAAGTCTATGACAGAACTACATTTCTCTTTATCCCTGACTGAAAAAATACAGTACTGACAAAGATTAATGCACCTTTTCAAGTCCCTGACTTCCTAAAACAAAAAGACAGTAAAACCCTTTTGGCTTACCTGAGCCTCTATGTGATGAGCACTGATTCATGGATACCTGTCCTTTAATTGCAGATCAGAAGGTGACTGGCCTCTTTTGACAACAATTCAGTTGGAGGTCTTTATGCTGCAGAAGAACCAATTTGGCTTCTTCCCCGTACGGTTTCAGTCTGATCCGAGGTGAAGAGAGGGCTCCGGCTCGAAGGACCAATCTGTAAAAAGAAAATATGCAACAGAAATCAGATCACGTAAGGTTCAAGCAAGGCATCCTTTACTACCTGCAGCAAGGAGACAAAGCATGTAGGTACATGATCTGTCTGATTTTCCTAAGCTCAGCTAGCTTCTTTTATACAGTGTTCTGCACGTACACAACATAAATTAGCTGACAATGCTGATCTGCAAAAAAATATTTTCTCAGGACCTAGCTGACCCCAAGGCCCCCAGTCATTTATCACTTTGTCCTTCAGCTGTCTTTCCTTGACATGCAACAGTTGTTGTTTTTCTCAAGGTGCGACCCTGAGTTCAGCATAAAGAACAGCTAAGTAAGCAGACTTTCAGGCGTCATTCTTGCTGAAGCTACAGATATTTATACATTATTTACAGAATAAATGCATTAACTTTTAACCCTTTTGTGTACTGTATTAGTCAAAGCAGTATATACATTTATCTAACAACCACCCACCTCAGGTTTTCCCTTACACAATCCATCTGTCTCTTGGCTGAATGTCCTCATGTCTTCTTGCTTGTCTCTTCCATATTTCCCTTACCATATCATCATCTGCTTTCTTGAATATGTGACCAAAAAAACATAATCTGCACATCTTGGTCTTTAATTGAGGATACCTTGGCATCTTCTCCAATGTCCTTATCTTTTCATATGTTGCATAGTGTGTATCTTATTATCCATCTCAGGCACTCAATCGCCATCAACCCAAGCTTCATCAGCTGCTCCTTCTTTACTGCTTGGATTTAGGTGCCTTATAATACCATTGGTCACATCATGTTTTCTGCAGCTTTCTTTTCAACTTCTTTGGTATTCTTCTGTCATACTCTACTCTTGACTTTTTGTACCAGTTGGCTGTGGTACCTTTGATTCTAGTTCTGACTTCCTCATTTAGATTTCCCTTCTCCTCAACCGCACCTCCTAGATACTTGAATCTGTTAATGCAGCCCATTGTTTTTCTCCATATCTCAGTTTTAATCTTCTGTTTTCCATCATTTGTTGCCATGATCATTGTATTATCTGTACTCAGATTCATTCTGTGTGCCTTCAGTACTTTAGTCACCTATCATTTGTTAAAGTTCATTTTCAGAATCTGCTTACAGTGTCATATTATCTGCATGCAGCAGCATTGTTGATCTGTCCCTTCAGATCTGTGCTGAAATATTTCATCACGAGCAAGAAGATGAGTGGGCGCTGAGATGAACCCCCTCTTACTGAGACACTCTCTGTTAAGTCCCAGCACTGTTTATAAATTTACCACCAGGTCCTTTTACAGGGCCAGCACTAATTATTCCCATGTTTCTAGCACTTTGAACCATCACAAGACTATAGAGCTATATTGATTCGTTGTCATATACTTTTTCCTTGTCGAGGAATCCTCAGCTGGATTTTATTTCATCTCCACCTTCTTCTTCACTTTTGGTCTAATTGCAAACATCATCTCAGTTCCTCTTCATCCTGATCTGAATTGCACTTATTCTATCTTACTTTCTACTAATCCTCTGCATATTTATTTATATACTCTTTCTTTTAAAATGTATACATTGGAATTTGCAGATGACCATTAAACTGCCTGTGTAAGTATACATCTTTTGATTACATATACAAGGCAGTATGTGAAATGCTGTTATAAATGTTTTTGAGGAATTATACTAAAACAATCATGAAGATAGAAAGAGTTTAGAGTGTTAAGGACTTACAGTTCATTGAAGATTGTTTGTGCCATATTATTGGTAGGAAAATAGCTTTAATAAAAAACATAATTTGACACCTAGAATGACAATATAATTGATGCAGACTATTCAACAAAAATTAACAAACCATACATAAAAATATGCATATAACACAAATAAAATTGTGAAGGCCATAGAGAAATATACATCAGAATTTCATGTAATGTTCTTTATCTAGAATTCTGTTTTACCAGTCTATCTGAACTGTATGCAGTAAAAGAAAAAATTCCATTTGGCAGGAATAGTTTTCCAAAGTTTAATCACAAATGCTAAAAAGATAGTGGGGGGAATTCAATAAAGCCTACATGGAGCAATTTTCCATGTAGGCATAGTGGCATGGAGCTTACAAGGAAGTAAGCATCTGTGTGAGCCAGTGAAAATAGCAAAGGGGCATACACGAGCATGTGAACAGGAAAGTGTCTGTGGCATGAAAATCACCTCATAAGCAAGTGAATTGCATGCAAATGAGGGTGCTGAAGTGATCCAGCAAGCATATAGGCAGTCCTGCAGACTCTGTGTTGGTGTCTGAAGTGTACATGGAAAATTTCTGTGTACAAGAAATTAAAAAGTTAACAGGGGGTGTAAAAGCCCATTTAGAAGGTCATAAATAGCATAGCAGGCACAGATATGTGCAAAACTATGCCCCATATGTCCAAAAAGTAACACAAAATAATTTAATATAAATACTTTGCTTTAACATCCATACTACACTTAAGCAGGGTGCAGCAGTGCGCAAACCTGTCATCCAAAAAAAAATATTGGCAAGTGTAAAAATGGAAAATAATAAATATGTGACAATAATGCATTATAGGGCCTTGCATAGCATATGTACAATGGTATATGTCTGTGGTTGCTAAGGAGGCAGGCCCTGGTATAGTGAAGTATCCAGTTTGTGTGCATGGAATGGTATGCAAATGGGCTGGGGTTACTGAACAGCAAAAATGGGTTATTGCGTCTGCAGATAAAAGCTGTGTAGCCCCAGAACCACGCTGGTATCCACAGGAAAGCTAGCTGATATCAAAAGTGGGTGTGTCACAATTTGTTGAACCACAATGGAGCTCAGCTGTGCCCAATTGAGTGCCGCGCATCTCAGCTTAGTAGGGAGGGGGTGTCCAGTGTTGCTAAGCTTTGTTTAGCTTTGGGGCATGTGTTTTAGCTGCTTTGAGTGTGTTTGTGTTGTGCGCCACTGTGCTAAGCATTCCTGTCCATGGGGGTGTGTCCACACTGCTGAGCATTGTTTATACCTGCTGCGTTGGTTTGCACACCATGTCACAATGCAGGGAAGCCAGTTAAAAAAAAAACTGAAAATTGCCTGGGAAAGCCAGTCATGTATAAATACTGATGACCCTTGTTCTATTTAAACTGGGCCATTAAAACCCCTCAATGATGTACTTCGCAGGTGGAATGCATCATAGTTAGCCAATCACTCAGGCTGTATTTGTAGCAGAGCACTATAAAGTATGCATACACCCGACAATCTGATTTTTCCCTCATACTGTGCACCATTGGAGTACAGACTTGGAAATTTTAAACTACAGAATGCTAGGGGCTTCTGTACCTCTGCTACATTTGTATGTGCTGGATGCTTAGGCCAGTGCTGATGCTGCTGCTAACAATAGGCCTAGACTGAGAAAGAGAAGAGTGTTCAGGCCCAGGATAACCTTCCAGGAGCTGCATGAGCTGGAGATTGTAGAGTACTACAGGGTGGGCAGACACATGCTACAAGAACTCACCGAGCTCTGTTGGCCTCAAGTCAGACCCGGAGCCAACAGAGGCGACCCCATCCCAGTGGAAACAAAGGTATGTGTAGCCCTTAGGATACTAGTTATAGGTACTTTCCAAGGGCCAACTGGGGATATCATGGGGGTCTCACAGGTGTCAGCATTCAGCATAATCCACCAGTTCCTGGATGCCATGCTACCACATGCCAGCGAGAAAATTTATTTACCCCACACCCCTGAGGAGAAGCCCAGCAGTATGCGCCCATTCTACCATGTAGCATACTACTGCGAGGTACTGGGTGGCATAGACTGCACTCATGTACACAACAATGTACCACCCAGCGAGGAGAGTAAAGTCTATGTCAACTGCAAGGGGCATCACTCCATCAACTGCTAGGTCATGTGCAATGCCCAGGGCATTATCATGAATGTGTGTGCTGGCAGCCACGACAGTTATCATGACTCCCATATCTGGCATGCATCATAGTTGTACCAGATGTTTGCTAGGGGGGACATCCTGTATGGCCATCTACTGAGGGATGCTGGCTATGCACTGGAACCGTGGATGATGACACCCATCAAAAATGTACACATACCCACAGAAGAACGCCATAATGAGGCACACGCACAAACTAGGAATGTCATAGAGCACATGTTTGGGCTGCTCAACTCACAGTTCCAGTGCCTTGATATATCTGGTGGAGCCCTGCAGTACTCTCCAGCCAAATGTGCACGGGTGTTCACAGTATGTGCCATGCTACACAATATGATCCTGTGGAAACAGCTGCAGCAGGATCATCACAGGTTAGGGACACACAGCCCCCCACCAGTGCCTAGGTCCCCACAGCCACACCTACAGGGGGACTTGAAGGAGGAACCCCCCTGAGGCTGTCCCTGTAGGCAGATGTAGGCATGCCCAGTATGCCCTGACCTTGACAAAGAGGCAATGCATATCACATGCACTGACAACCTAGGGTCCTAGGGACTGACACCTCACTCCTACTCACATACATAGTAAAAGGGATGCCAGCCAAATCACACAACCTGTATCTTACCAAGTATTGGCTGTGCACTGCATGCATCAGACAGAGTCAGCCCTGAAATACAGGTCTCTCAAATGCTGCATTTGCAAGGTAAGTCACTCTCCTTTACAACAAATGTATGGGGTACTAGACTATGGTAGCATATGTATGGACCTGCTGCATGTATGCAAGGGAATAGAGTGGGCTGCTGGGCTACTTGCAGAGAAGTAACGGCTACTTGGGACAACATAAAAAGAAATGTGTAAATCACCAATTTCGGAAAAAAGCAGATCTCGGGTCCACTGCTCGAACAGGAAAAAATGCTGTTAATATTAAAATCCTCCAACTGCAGTCACACTCCTGCTTCAAAAAGAAACTCCGTTGTCCATAAAAACTCAGGTTTATTGCAAAACACAGAACACTCCATAGACATAGGTTTTAGTGGTTAAGCGCTTTCATCTGATCTCTCCGATTTCAGATTTAACTGTTGAAGTATGGTCAGATGAAATAACATTTTTAACAATAGATGTACAAGATTTATTTTCTTGCATCCCATACACTACAGGATTGGAATATTTTGAGAAAAGTTTAAAAAGGTACTCAGGATTAAGTTGGGACAAAATTTCCCTTATTCTGGACATGATGGGGTTAATTTTGGACCACAATTATATTGAATTTGAAGGTGAATTTTTCAGGCAAACTAGGGGAGTGGCTATGGGGGCATCTTGTGCCCCCATCTTCGCTAACCTAGTTATGCTAGAATGGGAAAATCAATTTCTCTTTACCAGTGAATTTTTTAGGAATATCACTTTATATTCAAGATTTTTGGACGACATATTCATTATATGGAAGGGCCAAACTGAAGATATCCCAAGATTCACAGATTTCATTAACTCGAGTACTGACTTCCTAAGATTTACTTATAAAAAAGAATCATTGGGTATAGCTTACTTAGATACATTTATCAGTACATCCTCACATGGTTTTAGTTCCAAGATACACAGGAAATCCACATTTTCAAATGATTACATTGAATTTGGCAGCTGTCACCCCAAGCACATTTTTAAGAACGTCCTAAAGGGACAGTGCATAAGGGCAACAAGGATGTCATCCACAAAGGACATCATGGAGAAAGAAATTGAGGGCATTGCCAAGATGTTTTTAGAAAGAAACTACCCGAGTAGAATGGTGGAAGAAGTAACGCTCTGGGTGAAAAAGAATTGGAACATCAAATACAAGCCTTTATTAGGTGTCCATTTTGAACCCAAGAATAAAAAGTCCTGTTTAGGAATTAACTCGACAGTCTGTGTAATAAGATTTAATCCATATTCAAACATTGTGAAAGATATTCTTAAAAGATATTGGGAATTGTTAATCTCCACAGATAATATTAAAACACATATAGGGAGTCAGTTGACTTGTGTATTTAAAACAGCACCAAACTTGAAAAAATTATTAGAGTTACAATCAAGTAATAAAAACAAAAACAAGATTTGGAGTGGGACAAAAAAGCGTGGAAGTTGCAATTACTGTAAAAATATTAATGAGAATAAGATTATAAAATTAGACAATTTTTTAAAAAACAGATTGAAGAGTATCAAGGGCAATTGTAACAGTCAAAGGGTGGTGTACCTTGCTGTGTGTACCATCTGTTCTGCCTACTATGTAGGCAAAACGGAAAGAAAACTCAAAGCAAGGATATATGAACACCTATACAAAATAAAGAAAAAGGACATTAAAAACGCATTGAGTAGGCATGTAATAGACAAAGGAGAAGACCATACATTCAAGTTTACAATTATTGATCAAGTGGAATTGACAGTGTATGGGGGTAACTGGAAAACTTTTTTATCCTATAAGGAGAGTGAGTGGCAAATCATTTGTGATGCCACAACCCCTCCCGGTCTAAACGATTTTATCAGCATCAAACCTTTTTTTAGTTTTGGACCGGGAATGATATTTGTAGTACCATTATCAATTATATATATGTTTATTTATATATACTAACATTTATATTTATTCATTATTATTCACAGTATTATTTATTTATCATTATTAGGATTACAATATTATTACATCTTTCTTTCAAATATAAACAACAATAAATAGGATGGTTATATAAATATGAATTGTTTATTACAACACATAAAACTTTGTATGTACTGGTATTTAGGGCAAGTCCCAGTTGTTAGATGCATTGGTTGGGAATGGAATTAGACTTTTTAAACATCAAAATACTTGTTTTATAAAATGTTTATAAAATGTTTTTAAAACCTTTATTAACTGTTTTTTGGCGCCAAATTAAGTATAAAAGGGGTGTGCCAACTGTTAATGGTGGTTCTGATGAAATCTGAGAGATCAGATGAAAGCGCTTAACCACTAAAACCTATGTCTATGGAGTGTTCTGGGTTTTGCAATAAACCTGAGTTTTTATGGACAACGGAGTTTCTTTTTGAAGCAGGAGTGTGACTGCAGTTGGAGGATTTTAATATTAACAGCATTTTTTCCTGTTCGAGCAGTGGACCCGAGAGCTACTTGGGACAACATGTACACTATCTAGTACTGAGTGCCCCATAATATGCATTAGGCCACATGGTTGAAAAACCCACTGCAGTATACAAGGGAAATGCCAAACAGCGAGGTCATAGGACAGACACATGAATGTCAATGCCAGAGTCCCCTACCCCCAATACATCGGTGTTCCAACACAACTGCAGTAGCCGTAGGTTTTTCAAGGATATATCATCAGACCACACAATCCCAGAGCTGTCACAAAGAACTTGGCCATATGTCTATGCTTGACAAAAGGCAGGGGTCACAGCAGGGGTCACAGTGTATGTCTGATGTTGATAGTGTGAGGAATTAAACCTCACTTTCTGGTGGCTGGTGTGGCTCACTGAGCTAAGTACATTAGCATGGTTGATGGTGTCAATAGATCAAAGCTAGCTGCAACTACAACTTTAGCATGTGAGGTACTCATATGATAGGAGTCCCTCAGACTGTCAGTATACCACAATCTGTTATTGCAAGAAAGCTAGACAAAGCCAGAGACAATAAGGGACAGAGGGCCAAACCTAAAGACATTATACATGCTGGGAGTCAACTAATAGGTGGATAGTATAACAGCAGGTTGCAACAGGTCAGAGTAGCAGCATGATGTAAAGGCCGCCGCTTAACTGTGTCATAACTTGCAACAATTCAGTGGGCTCCATTTAGGAGGATATTACCAGGAAAACACAACTGGATGAGGAACAGAGCAGATATATGGGGTGGAATGCTGGATATCCTGCAAAACAATGTACAGTGAGAGGTATGTAGACTGTCACCCTGCGTCTGGTGTTGCATCGTGTACCCCAGTCACATCATACCTACAACTGCTTAGAGCAGGAAATCTGGACAAAGCCATGAACAGCAGTGGGACAAAGGCCCAAATATAAGGAGAAGGATTAACTACTGGCCAGACAAATGTAGAAAGTTCAGAGAATACCAGGTCAAACATTAGCATGGATTTCCTGATGTGTATGGAGTCAGTAACTCAAATGTCTATCAGGATTTCCTAAAGTCAATTTATAATGATTTGCCAATAATGTACCAGAAAATCACAGTGCTATGTACAACATAACATACATATGATGCAAAACTCTGTACATTCTATTAAAATCTGTACAGTTGACAGGTATGATACATATATTATGTTCAGAACACAGCTGGGGAATGTCTTGGATAAAATATCATGGAGGTGCAGGAGTGATGAAGCAGGTGCAGCTGCCAATTGGCTGCAGCACACAAAAACCTGGACTGGAGTACAGGTAGGTCTGGACTGGAATCACCTTGTAAGTACAGACAGTCACACTGGGCATGCTCCTACACTTAGCAAACTTAAGCCCGTGTATGATGCCTCATCTCCCTAAGGAACTGATATGTGAAAATATGTCTGTGCATACAGACAGCTATGTATACGTATCTGCCTCTAGCTATCCCCATCACACACGATTACCCTGTCTATCAGTATGTGGCACATCTATACATATACATATAAAAAGAGATTACATACATATAATATATATATCTGCAGAGCTACATAAATGTGTAGAGTGATGTAGACCCTCCACATGCATGTATATAACAGTCATACACAGCTACAGTTAGTATATATATATATATATATACATACATATATATATATATATATATATATACACACACACACACACACACACACACACACACACACACACACACACACACACACACACACACACACACACAACAGTTGCCTGATGGTAACAGACCAAGGCTGCATTACAACAGAATTTGCCCAGCCGCAGAACCCTGTGCCTGTGGAATGTCACCCGGCCGACAGACAAGAGTGAGCAGGAGGTATAATGTGCAATGGCTTCAACGCAGGACTTGGACAGGCCATATTATCACTGGCCAAATGTCCACCTAGCAAACGGCAACAGGCCAGACATAGAGAAACTGGTACCTGTACACACATAACAGGGTTATAAACAGGTACCCCACTGCTAGGACACTAGATACATTAACAGCATAAAGCAGGTTCCCTTTGCAGGCCACATGTGCTATGTAATACAAGGACACTTTGTGTAGTCCACAAGTATTGTGACTGCAGCCAGGTGTAAAACAGATTTAATTGGTGGCACGTGCAACAAGTACTGTGAGCTACAGTGTGTAATAGTAGGTAGTTAGGGGTTCTAATCTCACGTCAGCCACCTTGTGTGTGTGTTGATATTTCCCTTACAGCAGTATAGACATGCCCATTTGGCTTATGTCTGGGCAATGGTTAATCATTTTATGGTCCTGTGACTAGCGTTCTTCTGAACATTGGCCTCCCTGTCAACACCTGCTGATGTCATCCACCCAAACATCACTAGCTAACAATCTAATAACAGATAAGCTCCATGATTCATGCAATAACTACATAGTGCTCTAATGTATGCTACTAGATAGGTAGGGGTTCTAATCACACAAAGGCAACTCTGTGTGTGTGTGTGTGTGTGTGTGTGTGTGTGTGTGTGTGTGTGTGTGTGTGTGTGTGTGTGTGTGTGTGTGTGTGTTTATAAATATATCTCCTTGCAGCAGTGTACACATGCCTGTATTGCCTATCTCTGAGAAATGGTTATACATTTTAAGGCCCTGTGACTACATGTCAATCTCTCCATTGTCCTCCTTTACAAGACCTGCTGATGTCATCTACCTAAATAGCACTGGATGATAATATAATAACCTGAACAGCACTGGCTAACAATCTAATAACAGATAAGCTCAGTGGTGCATGCGATAACTCCATAGTGGTATAATGTATACTACTAGATAGGTAGGGGTTCCAATCTTGCAACAGGCAGTTCTGTGTATGTACAGAGTTATTCCCATGCAGCAGAACACAGATGGCCATATCGGTGTGCAATTATCATGCATTTTACTGCCCTATGACTAGCTGCTAGTCCTAAATAGCTCACATTTACCTACATATAAATGCTATCTGCCACCACCAACATTAGCATGTGCAGAACACCTAGGTGACACATATCATGGATAGCAGGCCTTGTCGCAGTGTATGCATGCATGATTACCCTGACTGCCTCCATTGTCCCTGACACACTGTTCTACACATATGCACCCAGATAACCACTCATGTATACAACATTACCTTGCTAATGTCATATGTCTGCTGTGCTGCCATGCCATCCTATGCCTTTGTATTGCCACCAAGTCTCCATAGCATATCCATGCAGACTCCTGGAAGAGAAACATACACAGTTATGCGAGGCACCTGCCAGTCTGCAACACTACCTACAGTCTAACATCATGCAACAAAGATACACAAACTTTGATGTGTATTTATGATGCATGCCAGCATACTGCACCTGTCATGCCCACAACAGCTCGCATGGCAAAACATTGCCACAAAATAAAACCTACATGTATAGTAATATAGTCACCTTGTTTATCAGGCACATATTTGCATGTCCCTGCATTGATGACATGGATGGCTGGGATGTGGCACAGGTATCATCACATGCACATGGTATGATGTGGGGGTGCCAGAGGCCTAGGATGTGCCAAACAGTTGACAGCATGTGTGTGAGAGTCAGGAAGGGGAGCTGGTTAGGTGGGCCATGGAGAGGTGCTGTGTGTGTCCGTTGTTTACCTGCATGTGACAGTGATGTTTGAGTGTGTGTGTGTACACAGTTAATCCCAGTGCTAGCCCTACATGTGTGTATGTTGGACAGCTGTGGAACGTACATGGCAGAGTGGACAGTTCACTGCCTCTGGCGACAAACATGGGAACTGGCTTTGCCAGAAGTGGCTCTGGCACCACCATGCCCAGAGTCAGATGCAGTGTTAGTAGCTGACAGTGACTGCTGTCTGCTGGGACTGTGTTCCCCATGGAACCATCTAGGACCACATGCCCATGGCCTATCACCTCATGGTGTGGACAGCAGACTCCCTACTGTGGTGCTGGAGGTACTGCCACTGTGGGAAAGTGAGTGTGCATGGTGACGTGGACTTTCAGCAGATGGTGTTATTGACCTACATCCCTGTGCCTGATGCCTTACTCCAACCAGATGTTTCAGCAAAAACAATGTGCAGTGAAACACTGACACTGTCTGAGCCCACCATCTGTCCACTACATCACTGAAATGATCCATGGTGTCACCAGTGCGGTGGATGCAGTCACTGATGTCAGACTGTACTGCATCCATAATCCTAAGCATCTGTCTGGTGTTGCGATCAGAACATGTCTGTGCCTCCATGATGGTCCGGAAAATGTGGCAAGTGACCCATGATGTGACACCTGTGACAGGTGGTGGATGGGCAGCAGTCCTCCACCAAGCACCCCTGTCAATCTGCCTGTGTGGTACCTAACCAGGTCTCTGGCTATGGCCAGTGTCTACACTAATTGATGGCATAGTTGCCACACTGTCATGTTCGATGTTGCTACACTCTGACTGTCCTATATCTGTTGCCTCAAGGGACTGGGTATGTGTGGGCATACAGACTGTGTGCGGGGACAATGCGAGAGGAAGTGAGATGTCAACCCATGGGAGAGATTCAGTTCCCAACAACCCCACCTGTGCCTTACTATGGCCACTATTATCATCAGAGTCCAATGACACACTGGCATCAAGTTGTAAGGGGGACAGACTTCAACCCCACTTTCACCTGTGAGGAGGAAGATAAGATAAGTACATTACTACCTGCACTATTATGTATGGTATTCCACAGAGTAACATACAGGTGAGGAGCCACAACTACATTACACATCCCACATCTTATTTCTGATCCCATGCACAACACCCATACAACATACACATACAAGACAGGCCCTGTATAACATGCACTGCAGCTACATCCAGTTAATGTTGAAAATACAATACACCTGTGAGATAAGCAGTATGTCAGTGTATCTGCTAGACCTACCCCTAAAACACACTGCCCCCTTTGTGACCATACTATGCCAGTTACAGTATCACTACTTTAGATATGTACCATCTCCATATTGTGTGTGGACAGGCATCTGTGAGTGATTGCCTCCTGTACAGCAGACTGCACAATCCTTCACAACATTAAGTGTAAAAGTGTTAATGTTCCTGCAAATACATGACAGTGGTTACCCATTCAATGCACTACAGTTAAGTGATCCAAAATTGAACATACAACGTAGTCTACTCTGGCTAAGCATAACAGTTGTGCCTAGGTCAAAATGTAATTCCTTAACATTCTTAGAGTATATATGATCTACAAAACAACAGCATCACACTTACCAGGTACAGGACATTGGACTCTAGCCACACCTGACAGACCTATGGAAATGTGAGGGAGAGGTAGTGTCAGCAATACCAAATGTGGCATTGTTACAGGGTAATATGTGCGTATATACACATGTGCAGTTTCTAATGTGATACTGCCTACATTGCTGACATTTTGCATATGTGTGGACAACTGTGCATTAAAACCAAACCCTCCTCAAATGCAGATAGACCTGACACCTATGTAATGGTATGCAGAGGCTGCCACAATGACTGTTACAGTATTACAGTGATGAAAAGCAAAATATGAGGGTAATGCTACTCAATGGTAGAAGTCTAAACCTCAAAATGCATTCACTCGAGGCACTCCTTAAAATGGAGAACATTGTCATCTGTGCAGTGACAGAGACCTGTTTTAAGGCTCCAGAGAGCACCCCTGCATTACCAGGCTATAATTCATACCACACCTTTCGGCCATCTAACCTGGACTGAAACACTAAAGGTGGAGGCGTGTCCATATTCATTAAGGATATCCACACCTCCAGGCTAGTTGCTCAGCATAATTCACCCGAGATTATCCAAGTGCAACTAACTCTGGCCAAGTCTGCAATCAAAATTGTAACTTGCTACAGATTGCTCACCATGCCCCAGGATTCCCACTCCTCATTTTTTGATGCACTGGAAAATATTAGGGAACAACCCAACACCCTAATAATGTGCAATTTCAACTACCCCACCATTAACTGGGAAAACTACGGGTTCCGGCGTGTAGCTTGCAGGACATTTCCCTGCGAGCTACATCGCCGAAACCAAACAGCTGCAGCAGCACTTTGCCATAGTGCAATATGGCTGAAAAGCCTAGCCGCTGCAGCTGTAATCTATGGACGGGCAGAGACAGCCATACCGGATGTGTACCACATTCCTTAGTCACATTCAAGGAATGCATTTATTTAATTATTTATTTATTTAAAACATAAATAAATAATTAAAGAAATGCATTCCTTGAATGTGAATAAGGAATGTGGTATACATCTGGTACAGCTGTCTCTGCCCGTCCATAGATTACAGCTGCAGTGGCTAGGCTTTTCAGCCATATTGCACTAGGGCAAAGTGCTGCTGCAGCCGTTTGGTTTTGGCGATGTAGCTCGCAGGGAAATGTCCTGCGAGCTACACGCTGGTACCCGAAAACTACTCATGTAGCAACTCTTTTCGCAACGTTTTCTGGAATTCATAAATTCCAATGCCTTGAATCAACTTATCCACACTCCCACCAGGGGCAGCAATATCCTAGACCTGGTCATTACCAAAATGGGCGACCGGTGTTGCATAACAGAGGTCAATTCCTCATTGGTCAGATCCGACCACAAGCTAATCACCCTAGACATCCACATTCCGTCCTCACCACCATTAGGGAAACCACCGTAAAAAATTCTCCAAAGCCAACTGCATGCTTCTTAAGACAGAAGTGGCAAACTTCACGACACCCATGCTGATGGACAATAGAGGTACGACTGCAGAATCCTACACAAATGCACTTTATAAGCACTTATACGAGTGCATGGATTGTGCTATCCCTAACAGAACCAAGATTCTATCCTCCAAAGAAAGGAAGCTAATCTGGTAGTCCCCTGCCAAAAACAAACTCTACAACAAAAAAAAGAAACTGTTACAAAAAAGAGTAAAATCCCATGATTGGAGGAACTCCCTGGTCAGCCTCAGTAAGAAGCTGAGATCCCTCATAAAATCCTCCAAAGTTAGTTACAAAAACATAATCCCCACTGATTATAAAGACAACTACAAAGCATTCCATAGATATGTCAAGAATCTGAATGGCAACACTCAGATCTGCTCTGAGTTACAGCACAATGGCACTAGATATACAGAACCAACTGATATTGCAAGCATCTTGGCAGATAGGTTCAGTGCTAACTTTGCCCCCCTCTTACCCACTAAAGGGCCCATCTCTATACTGGAAGAATGCAAAGTTCCTGTAATCATGGCTGCACAGGTAAAAACACACTATCCAAAGCAAAGAACATATCATCCATGGGACCTGACAACATCCCAGGCTGCATTCTACATGAACTACAGAATGAACTGGCACCCCACCTAAGCACCATGTTGAATCATAGATTCATCTCAGGCTTTGTGCCTACTGAATGGTACACAGCAACTGTTATCCCACTCCACAAAGGGGGAGCCACCATGGATCCTGGGAACTACTGCCCCATTAGTCTAACGAGCCTGGTCTGCAAGGCCATGGAACATATCATCATGGTACTTATAAACAAAGACATTGGTAATCTCCAAATTCTGGACCCCACCCAGTTCGGGTTCGTAAAAGACAGATCATGTATCCTAAACCTAATAGACTTCTTTGAAGCAGTCACCAAAGCCATAGACGAGGGTAAGGTGGTTCACACAGCCTATCTAGATCTCGCCAAGGGTTTTGACACCATCCTCCACTCTGAAATTCTAGATAAACTAACTAAATTAGGTATAAATCCTTATGTCACAATATGGGTTGCCAACTGGCTCACTGACAGAACCCACACTGTGAAAGTAGCAGAATCCAAATCTGACTTCAGACCAGTGACAAGTGGAGTACCACAGGGTTCAGTCCTGGATCCTCTCCTGTTTGGCATCGACTTTTCTGAAGTACAGACTAACACAGAAGGTCTTTGGCTAATGAAGTTCACAGATGACTGCAAACTAGGAGCCATAATTGAAACTCCTAACGATGTGGACATCCTACAAAAGGGCCTTACTGAGACAGCTGCCTGGTCTCAAAGCCATGGCCTCAAGCTCAATGCCAAAAAGTGCATTGTCATCCCCTTTGGTAAAAACTCTGTACCCATAAGCTACCACATAGGTGGTAGTCTACGTAACACCAAAAGTGTGATAAGAGACCTTGGGATACAGGTGGACAGTAGTCTCTGCTTTGATAATCACATCACCACAGTAGTCAGGAAATCCTTCTATGTGGCACACCTCATCACAAAAGGTTTCTCATCCAGGAAAAAACAGGTCATTGTTCACCTCTACTTGTCACTCATTGGACCCATTATAGAGTACAATGCCCCTTTGGTATGTACCTCACAAGACATCTACATCACCTGGAAAGGCAATATAAATACCTCACAAAGAGGATTACCAGCCTCAAACAGATGCCCTTTGCAGACCATCTCAAAAAACTACAGCTTTACTCCATCTGATATCGCCTACTCAGAGGCGATCTCTGCCTGACATACAAAGCTATGTCAAACCCAGTCCTGTTGGACATGCTCCACTTAAAAAAAATCCAAATCCCTCCAACCTACATGCTCTAGGGACCTGAACCTTGTCACCACAATAAACAGAACATGTTGGAGGGATAGATTCCTGTCCCAGAGATGTCCCATACTCTGGAATAAACTACCTATTTATATCAAACAAAGCTCCTCATTAGCACTCTTCAAGAAAAATCTTGATGATTGGATGGGAAATAAGAAATTCACCCCGGGGATCACCTCTGTGGCTCTGCTCGACAGGAGCACAGGAAAATACTTTTCTTGGGTGGTGAAAGCCAGGATACCTTTTTGGCTAGGCTTACATAAGCCCTATGGCCAATAGCCTAGTACCTCCCTATGAACCTATGAACCTATGAAGGCAGGAAGCTTACCTGGACACTCCTCTGATGTAGATGCTGTGGCATCCACCTCCAAGATGTATGGGGTGATGGATGCTTGTGAGCTGGTGGATGTTCCCAGGTTTGGCAGGAATTTTTCTGTGGCTGACAGTGGTTGTTCTGCTGCTGGCCCTCCACTATTGACAGCACGGTCCCCGGCCACTGTGGCTGCCCTTTGCTGTGCCAGCATTGAGCATATCTGTGGCCCGGTGTCAGACCTGCTCGTAGGTCCTGTCCTGGTGGCCTATTTAGTTGACTGCCCTGATGAGGACAGTCCACAGTGCTGCACATTGTTGACAATGCTGGTGACACCTGGGCAATAGAATTTTATGATGCAGTCTGAGGCCATCTAGGATAAGATTATTTTCAGTGGCTGAAAATGTTGGCTGCCTCCTTCAACACATCCTTCCTGAAAGACAACAAAAGGGGAATACATCAGAGGACCAGATTTGTGAACGTCCACTATGTACAGATCCTGCACAACCAAAATGGCCTGCACTATCCACTGCTACCTCCCACATCATACTCCACAGTCTATCAACACACTATGTGTGTGTCTATCACCAACATAGTAGCAATACCGGTTATGTCTGTGTGTGCAGTGACAGAGTCTGCTGTATGCCTCCACACCCATCAATGCTGTCTACTGTGGTGTGTCCTCTATGGGCAAAGTCCCACTACTATGTTGTATAGCCACTATCAGACAAATAGATGTGTGTTATTACAACTATATGGAGAGAGCCAGCAAGACCTGTGTGTCACAATGACAGACAGAAATGCAAGCCTGCTGTAGTATATCTTCCCTGTAGGCATCATACCTCTCCAGTACACAGCTGTATACATAATGTGTATGTGTGCCTGAGATATGTGGTCCTTTTGGCACAAACATGTGGATGTCTGGCAAATGACTGGCCAACAAAGAATGGTTGTTGTCAGAATATAGAGAATCTGGCTGTCATATGCAGACCCCTCAGAATACACGTATGCCACAGTCATATCTGTTAGTCTATCCATAGAATTACTTTGCATGGCCAATATGTACAATCTGTCACTGAGGTTGAACATGTGTTCCCCCATTATTAATGGCTATGACCTGAATTCCACCTGTTGGGGGTTGCCTGGTATATTAGCCATAGCTCCCAAGTGATGAGGTATGAATGTCAACAAAACAGTGACCTAGCCAGAGTACATCAGGAACAGTCAGGGACACCTTTACAATGTCTGAACTATTCCTATGTGACATTCACAGACTGAGAGGAGCTGAATAACAATACATCATGTGGCATTACAGCTATGTCCTCCCTTACTTACTGTCATTATGTGCAACTCATAACCCACTATTTATTTATTTATTTACATTTGGTTACGGGAAAGTCCGACTGGGCCAGAAGCGTATTTTCAGCAGAGGCCCAGGTAGAAAAGCTCCACAGAAATATAACCAATATACAATAATTAGTACAATAGTATACATACAGTAAGATGCAGAATATGCATCTTCTAATTAGTCTATACAAGGTAGTATTCAATACAGTTTTCTAGTAGATACAGGTTGAAAAAGAAAAAGACAAGCATTTCAGTGATGATCACTGTGAGAGAAAATAAAGTTGGTAGTGTGTACATATTAAAACTGGTAGATTCAGGTGTGTTTTGGATGATGTGGGGTAGAGAGTTCCATAATTTGGATATGTGATTTGAGAATAGGGCTTCACTGTGAGTGTTGTTAGCTTTGTTTACTGTAACAAAGCTTCTGTTTGCAGACGTTAGACTTTGTAGTCATGAGTAGGGAACAACAAGTTCCTTGAGGGATGGGCAACTGTCAGGAGCCAACCATTGTAGGAAGGAGTAAGAGGGCCACAGCTGTAATTTGATTCAAAGCATGTACAGTTGAGAGGCATGTATGTAGCTGTTGGACAGCAGAGTATCACCAACATGTCATTCCAGTAGATCTACTAAAGGCCTACTGCTGTAATCCCTACTCTCAATACCTCCATCCTTCCATCTGCATCCCATTATATGGGGACATGCATTACATACCTGATAGAGTGATGTAATATTTTTGTGAACAAATCCTCAAAAAAATGCTTGCTAAATTGTAGTCTGTCCTGGTAGAGCAACATACAGATCTGTTTACCATAGGCACCTGACTGCATTTTGTAGGTAACGCTCATTAACAGGTAATTGGCTGTGCACCACTCTGTGGCTAAGTCCTGATAATTGCACCCAAAACAGATGGGTTGCAATTTCATTAGGCAATGACATGGCTCCACAGTGCAATATTTAAGGCCCTCATGTAGCCCTTGGCCCCTTTCCTAGTCTTTGAGATGGACATTAGTGACGCATGGAGACAGCATCACAGAGGGTAGGTAAAACTACTGCCCACTGTTGAGATTTATGAGGTATGTCAAAAGTTTTGCATTCTATGTTTCACCATTGTCCCATGACATCATGATTATCTGGCAGTTCACTGTTAAACATTGTGGGTTGAGGTCAGTAAGGGGGGAGATACATGTGAGTGTCAGACATCATACCCATCAGAATATGCATGCTGATGCAGTAGTTACTAGTCTATCAGCTCACTATCTTTGTAAGGGCCAATTGTGAAACATGTCCCTGTCGCTGGACCTTTGAGCCCCCCCCCTTATGTATAGTTTTGTCTGGATCCCTTGTTCTGGGGGTGTGAGGTATGGTAGGTCTGTAACAGGTAGCTTACTATACAGCTGCATATGTTGTAGGCTGCAGCTGCTGTCGCAGCCTAGGACACATGGGGGGAGTGTGAACACTTTGGAGGACAGCAAGCTGTACATGTAACTGAGGCAGCACTGTTAGCTCTGTCATTACAGCAGATCCAGGATGAGGGTATCCTTTACAGTTCACTTGAGGGATGGGCTTAGGGTGCATCTGTTATATAACAGTGCCAATCACAGAGTAGTAGGTGACGTATAGTTAGGCTACATGAATATGTGCAGTGTGTCCCTACCTACAGGCCTTTGACTTACAAGCATGGGTAGCAGTTAATTCAGTAGCAATAACCTGTGTGGGTTAATATTGTATAACGCAGTCATTATTTGCTGTATTCACAAGACTGTAATAGATGTGCAACACACTGGATTCGAACCCAGGACTGTGGGTGGCAAAATGTACTACACAAAAGTCATTTAACAGACTGAACTACTGAGTCAGTGTTGCAGCAGCTGTATTTGCAAGATATATGTGCATGCCTACAGTCTGTGACACAAGCTGTCTGCATCCATTATTATGAGCATGGCTTTCAAAGGCAGTTGTTGTGCAGCAGGATCACAGTTGTAGACATATGTACTTTGCCATTGCTGCCTTAGCAGGTGTGTTTAAAGATGTTTCTGATGAAAGGGGATGGTTACCTGCTTCCATACCTGTCAACCTGTTAGAGCATAAATCTGGACAAAGTCATACATACAAATGGGACAAAGGCCCAAATCTAGGGACAATCTTTACATATTGCTCTTACAAATGTAGAATGTTGATAGATTAACAGGATTTGCATTCACATGTGTTTTCTGAAGGGTAGGAAATGTGACACTCAAATGTCAATCATGAGTTTCTAACCTCAGTCTTTAATGATCGTCGAACTGAAGAAGGCAGATTTGCCAAAAGCACTTATTGTTTTGGAGGCCCAGCTATATTTCATTGAATTGTTTTTGTTTTATTGAATTTATTAAAGTTATTTTAAATACCTTTAAAAGCCTTTCCACTTGCCGTGTTGACACACTCAGGATACCTTCCTTATTTTTTGTTTTCTACCTGATACATCTTCAGCAGTTTGTGGTTATATTCTCATTCATTTATATGAAAAATGGGCCAAACATAGGGGGCAAAACTGTAAACATTCTGCAACAGTCTGTACAGTTGGCAGATATACCTGCTATCTCAGGCCTCACATACATCCATTATTACTTATTTGGCTGTGTACTGTAGTGTTTGCATCACATTCCCAAGTACACTGCCATTTTCTCCATGATATGTACTTGCAGTTTGTCAGTGGCAATCAGTATATGTTGCTGGAAACACCAATTTCAGGTCAGAGCTGAGTGGCTTAGTGGGCTAATGCACTGTACTGTAGTTGCCAGGGGCCCAGGTTCAAGACATAGCTAGGATGACAATTTTGCAGATGTGGCTAGCACCGTGAAAAACACATAAGATCATTAAGGCACTTTTAAGCACATTTAAGTGGGTTTGCACATGTTTGCTGTGAGTACTGCTTAGCTCCGCGCACAACTCTTGCTACAAATAAAAAAAAGAAAAGAAAAAGGAGGTGATAGTAAAGCCATGAAATGGGAGAATGCAGGGGCAAAACATACTGAAAGGCAGGTAGGGATGTGCAGGATGGGTGTAGGAAAGGACCATAGCTCTTCATTTCTTGTACAGCAACAGGTGTGCATTTTTACACATTTTGAACATGAATTTGGATCCTCAAACCCCTGAAAGAGGGGTGAGGACAACAGAAATGTGTTGTCAAGCCAATCAGACCTAAATCATTGTGTCCGGGTGACACGTGTGAGAAATGGAGAGCTATGTATGGGGCTATATTTTTTTTCTGGGACTGGTGCCCATTTTTTTTTTTTTTTAAGGAGAGAGTGGTATGTTGGGGAAGGGATGTAGGTAGGTAAGTTGGGTAGGAGAGGTTGCATTTGCAGACAGACAAGACAGAGAAGACAGCATACAGGGGCAATGTGTGACACATGAGGGGGTAAACACCTTGGATGGGGAGGGTGTTGTGGAATCAGAGGTGTGTGTGCCTCCAGGTGGCAGCAGGGTGACTGAGATCCTCACACATGGGCAGTCAACACTGTTCCTAAACTGCCCCAAAGGTGGCTGTGCTGGAGTCTGGGTGCCGGGCCCTTCAGGCCCCACCAGGTTATCCAGTCTGCCCTCAATCCACTGTAGGTGCTGTTCATAGCTCCTATGAATAATCCTGCATACCATGGCCAATAGTTGATACTAGGTGACAATGCCCTGTCCCCTGTGGCAGTTCCACCCGAAGGTGGTGCAGGGCCAGAAGATGGTGCACCACTGGCTTGGGCCCCAGACGAGCTGGTACCCAGTGTCATGGCCAGCTGAGGTAGGGTAGGCAGATCAGCAAGAACCAGCCTACCCAGACGTGCTGTGTGTATGGAGGTAAACCAATAAACATAGGTGAGTTATGACCAAAACCATGGTAAGTAATAACAGCATGCCAGAACATTGGAAATAACTCCTGTACAGTTAAATGCATATTATGTGAAACACAACAATAAATAACAGAGCAGTCAGTATATTAATAGCATGCCAGTAACAGTTATGGCATAATGCCAACAGAATAGGTAATTCAACAAGATATATTAATATACAACCATAGTTGTACATAGCATTAATAAATCGCATTCCTAAAATAAAGTTAATGGGACAACATATGTTAATAGTAAACCATAACCAATACATAACAGTAAAAAAATGAAGATAAGGGGTGGGAAGAGAGAGAAATACAGTCCATTAATACCATCATGGGTTATATAGTTGGCAACAGCAATGCTATCAGCATAACAGCTAATGCTCTGCAGGTCTGTCCTTTCTTTATGTGTAAATGTGCTATAGCTGCTGTAGCACATACATACCTCTCAAGCTATTGACATGGGACACTATGGGTGAAGCAGTAACACCTGCAGGTGCACAACTACAAAGAACACTTGCACATTAAGTTGAACTATATAATTACCAAGGAGTGCTGTGGGGTATTGTACTGTTAATTTGATATTGACATATAATCATGTCAATGCTACATCTGTGATAGAGGGATTAAGTAGCAGTAATTACATTTCATGACAGAGTGACACTTGAGAGACATGCATGTGTACAGTACAGAGAGTACACAACTATCATGCCTTGATTGGCAGGCATGGGGATTGTACCTAATAGCAGTAACTGCAGAGGACATGTGCACCACATGTAGTAATTGAGTGCATAAACCTTTACAAGACACTCCAGGAATACAGCCATACCTTGATTACACATGCTATTTCTTTTATTTTGTTATATTTTATTATTATTAAACCTGTTTTCTTTATTGTATGTATAAATAGCACATTCATGATAAATGATTGTAATGGTCTGTGACATCTGAACAAACAATTATTTACACATACTATGCGCTATCTCACCCATTTACCTGTGTCCCTGTGGAGAGAATAATGTTTGTAATTACACATTTTATTTCTTTTATTTTATTTTATTTTGTTATTATTGCACCTTTTTCCTTTATTGTTTGTGTAAATAGCACATTAATGATAATGACTTTAACAGTCTGTGACATCTCAACAAACAATTATTATTTACACATACTATGAGCTATCTCACCCATTTATCTGTGTCCCTGTGGAGAAAATAATATCTGTGATTACACATTTTATTTATTTTAATTTATTATATTGTGTTATTACTGAACCTGTTTTATTTATTGTATGCATAAATAGCACATTCGTGATAATGATTTTAACAGTCTGTGACATCTGAGCAAACAGTTTTTTACACATAATATGGGCTACCTCACCCATTTACCAGTAGTCCCTGTGGATAGAGTATCTGTCATCATAACATATCGGATTCAGTAATAGTTATTAGTACATGGAAATGGATTCAAACCCTGGTTTGTGTGTAGCAAAATGCATTTCATTAAACAGCATTTAACAAACTGAGCTACTCAGTCACTGCTGATAGCTGATTGATTTCTTCCTAAAGCTCACATGGAAACAAAATATGACCTGTTACTATTACTGCTACTACAGTGTTATAATACACTGCAGTGACAGTTGGACACACCTGCATGAAATGCAATCTTGGCAGAGATCATACCTCTCACGCTGGAAACTTCTGGACAAAGGCCCATGAAAAATAGGTACAAATCTGTACGCTGATTAGCATAAAATTTGCAAATATAATTATGTCCCCCTGCCCACTCCAATGGAATTGTGGAATACATTGACTTTCAAATGCAAACTGAAGAACAGACAACCAAAATATGGCCCCAGACCCTGTAGTAAATGGTAACCATTTTTTTTTAAATGTATAACAATGATGTTCACTGGGAAGGGTGAAGATGATGAACCTTAGGATTTTGTTTTTTGTTGACTTGCAGTATATGAGTTTTGTGGTAAAAGCAGGGCATTTAATAGTAGGTAATATTCTACTCTTAGCAAAAGAATACTATAGTTTTCTAGTACCTCCAAAAGTCATTCTTCATGGCCTACTGATCAGTGGCATTGCTAGAGTTTGTGCCGCCTGGGGCTGTCATTGAGTTTGTCGCCCCCCCCCTCCTGCAGCCATTTACATGGCTATTTTACCCCATTTACCATAAACACTGTAATGTGCATATTGCTTTACTTCTACAATGATTATTTGGATTTCATTTAAAACATTTATTTTACACTTTATAGCACAAGCTCTAATAGACATCTGCTAAACAAAGTAAGACAGTCTCACAATGAAAACAGACTCAGCATTAAACTTCTCTGTCATTGCAACTCACATTCATTGAAACATCATTGAAGCCCACTTTCAAAGAAAATGCATCTAACCAGTGGTGGATAAAGATTAACTTTGGACTGTTTTCAAATTATAGGTCCCCTTGCCCACAAAACATACATGTATTCTTTGATACACCTTTCTGATTGTATTAAATTATATTCCTTGTATAATACAGCACATTTGTTAGAGGGCATTTTAAATTTATTGTTTTGAACATTTTTCTAGTAAGCAATGAAACAAAATGCATGAGCCAATAATGACAAAACTGCCCAATTCAGAACATTTCCATCATAAAAAGTCTACTCAAACTTCTACAGTCCACAAGTATCAGTAAATAGGCACAATCTCTGCAGAAGTAAAAGTCATCTAAATAATTCCACATTAAAGAGATCTGTAACTAATAAAGAGGTTGTTGCTAGCAAGCAACTTTATATTTCATTGTTTCGTCTACAAATAAAGTGCCTGTTGCCTTGAGAAACAAATTGCCTATGTTACATTAAAAAAGTGATAAGCTGATAATATTGCAATAGGGAATGGATGGTAAACTGGTTCATAGTTACCATGTATCTCCACCAAAGAGGACATTCTAAGGACTGCAGCATCAACCTCCTTTAAAAGTACAACACAGTACAGAATCAGCAATCCATCTACATACTGTGGGAGTAGAACCTACAGCCTTCTGCATCAAAAGCAAGTATTCTACAATAGTAAGTTCAGCGACTGTAGGATATATTTACTCTGGTTGTAAAATAACATGTTTTAAAAGCTTTATGTCCTGCATATTCATATTTAAGTTCTTATACCTTTTCTTGAGTGACTTACTTTGAATTTTAAAAGCTAGTTTTGTGCATGATTCCCTAGTCAATAAAAATGTAAACCCTAAAAAGTCCAAACCATTAAGTTTCTCTCAAGTCTGGAAAAAAAGTTATCTGATCATAATTTACAGCCAGTGCTTTTCCTCTGATGCATTAAACAAGAAGTGTAGAGAGGATCTTACTTAAAATTAATTTCATCAGATGATGTACAAAGTACATCTTGGAATTACACCACTATAAAACATGTTTCAAGATGTGTTATATATAAACTTCCATCATTCTTTCTAAAATGACAATGTTGTCAGATATACTTTGTACAATAATATAACCATTTGAGCTAGATAATAGGTAAACACTAGCAGTCAAAATCTGGGATTATTGTCTCTAAGCACCATGTCACGTACAAAAGGTACAAACCTTCAATTATCACAAAAAGCACTCCAGAACAGAAAGTATACAAAAAAAGACCCACTGAAGTAAAATAATGGAGGAACCAGCAGGATGATACTCACACTAGTCTTTTAGTCCATAATTGTTATGCTTTTATATGCTGTGCTGTCACATTTACATCGTATACTTAAATCGGGAATTCATGGCGCCCATCTCACACACACATACACACACACACACACACACACACACACACACACACACACACACACACACACATGCGCGCGCGCACACACACACATGCACCACGCACACACACACACACACACACACACACACACACACACACACAGACACACTCACAAATGCACAAACAGTGAGATATGTATGTACCAGTTTGCTTACACTGGCAATACTCAGTGCAGAGACTCGACAAACAAATTCAGTACTCTTTGCTTGTAAATACTTATTTTTGAGAATTCAAGAATTACCCTACTACATAAATTCCAGTAAGCTAGAAAAATAGATGAGCGCCATTGACATTCTCTTTCTTCAACATCTGTTCTAACAGAGTATTAAAACAGAACAACTTCAGCTGAGTACAGCAGAACTATGGTTCTTGACAATTCTCCTGGGGAAACTAAACACTGCATGCAGCAGTTATATTCATTAGTCATAAGGCAATGATCATTTAGTAGTTAGTCCATAGTCCTGGGCGACTTTAATATAGACTGGAATAGCTGTACTACTGCCGAGCCTACTACCCATATAAACCTATACGGTGTTTCCCAAACAATTACCTCCCCCACCAGCATCCACAAACCTAACAACAAAGAAAGTACCTTAGACTGGATTCTAATAAATAGTCATCAGCTAACATATAAAGTAGGTACCCTCCCAGATGACATTAGTGACCACTCATTGACCTATATAATTCACAAAAGATCAATATTCCCAACCATATATAGAACTATACAAACCAACAAACATTTTAACCCTGACAGCTTCCGAACTGAACTTAGGGCATATGATTGTTCACCCCTAAAACAACTCAAACTAGAGGAAGCAGTGTTACACTTTAACCCAAAATTCTTAGAAATCCTAGATTACCATGCCCCTCCTCACTCTATTAGAAATAGGACTAAAACCGCTCCATGGCTTACAAAGGAAACTAGGCATAAAATTCTACTTAGAAATAAAATCTGGGCCAAATGACGAACTACTAAAAACCCAACTGATCATCAAAAATTTAGACAGCTGAGAAATGCTACTAAAAAAAATCAATACCTTTAGATAAAAAAAACTTCTGCTTTCAGTTCCAGCATACTCACCAACATAAACCACAAAAGTTCTGAACAGGTATCAATAGATTCTTACATCCAGGTCACTCCAAAACACCAACCCCATCAGGCACCACCCACAAGAATCCCAAGCAAATTGCTGACGCCTTTAATACCTTCTTTACTGAGTCCATCCAATCTCTTGCTAATTCTCAACCTCCTGCTAGCTCTAGCCTGCCTTCCTCCACTATTAGCTTACTTCCTTCAATTCATTTGCAACCAGTTCCAACATCTCTCATCTGTACCCTTCTTCAAAAACTCAAACCATCCACCAGCTCAGCTGACCGATTACTAGCAGAATATCTGCAAATAGCAGCAAAAGTTGTAGCCTATCCTATTTCTATCCTAATAAATAGAACTATAACTAAAGGAACCATCCCATCTATTTAAAAAATCACCCATGTTATCCCACTACATAAAGGCGGTAACTCAACTGAACTCTCAAACTTCCGTCCGATAGCCTTACTCTCTCCTTTAGCAAAAATTAAGGAAAAAATGCATCCACCAACAACTACTAAACCACCTACTCCAAAATAACTTACTAGCTAACTGTTAGCATGGCTTTAGGCCATTCCACAGCACCACCACTGCCCTCTTATCCTTTTCTGACTGCATTATCAAAAACTGTAACAGCAATACTCTATCCTCTGCACTCTTTATCGACCTCTCAAAAGCCTTTGATATGGTAAACCACCAGTTACTTATGAATATACTTAAATCCCTCTCACTAGATACACAGGCATTACAATGGTTTAAATCCTACTTAGAAAATAGGCAACAGGCTGTACTCTGGGATAATAATCTAGCCACCCACCTTCCTATTACCCTTGGTGCCTCTCATATTCTCAATTTTTATCAATGATCTAAATGTAAAAACTCCTCAAGCTACTTGCATACAATATGCAGATGATTCCACATTAATATGCTCTGCTACTTCTTCATCTGAACTGCAGTTCCTCACCCAAAAAGTGTTTAATATAGTAGAAAGCTGGTTCTTACAGCTCTGCCTCCTCCTGAACCCCACAAAAACAAATTTATTGCTCTTCACTCCTACACAAAAGTCCTCCCCAATAGACTTCACAGTTATATCTAATAATGACACTGTCATATATACAGACCCAACCACCAAACTCTTAAGAGTAATAATAGACCACAACCTTAACTTTGACACTAACATCAACACTACAATAAAATCAGTTAACAAAAAACTAGGCTCCCTCTATATGATTAAACCCTTCCTTACGTCAATAGCTAGAACTACTATTGCCCACACCCATCTTATCTCTACTCTCCTCTATGCCTCACCTATTTATACTAATCTGTAAAAAAACAACCTCAACAAACTGGCAACCTCCTATAATAACATCGTCAGATTTGCCACAGGCTCCCCATTTAGAACCCACCACTGCCATAATCTAAAACAGCTAGGATGGCTGGAGCTGCATAATCAGCTTCAATTTCCCCAACTTATTATCGCCCACAAGACCTTTTATCATCCTAGCAATACTCCAATACTTACTAGCCTTATTACCCCCTACAAAAATCTTACAACCCTTCGCTCAGCAAATACATTTCTTGTATCCATGCACAAATCCAACAATAAGGCTAGGGATTCACTGTTCTCCAAGACTGTTGGGAAAACCTGGAACCTACTTCTCACTGAACTCTCATCTCTTTCTTCAACGTTACTTTTCAAAAAGAAACAAAGTATACCTTAGAACTCAATGACTATGCCCCTGTACTAACCCAGTCTAACAATCCCCTCCTTGCTTTGTGCACTGTATACTTATTTCACTATTGCTGCATTAAGTCTAGCTCTTTCATAAACCACAGAGAGTATGATCTGTTAAGCTAAACTAAAGTCTCTATGAACTTAGTCTTTTTAAGGAACCACTATAGAGTATGAATTTGTATACTAAGCTATCAACTTTATGAATGTGTCTCTTCCTTATAAATAATTTATTTATTTTTTAAATATGTTAAGTAGTAAGATTACTAAGTTACTATGTAAACAATTGCATTTTAGTCTTAAATTTGTACTGTACCTGAAGTTGCGATTATCTGTATAGTGGAGCTTATCTCCCCGGGCCTCTACTGAAAATGGACATATATCCAGATGGACTAGCCCAGTCAACAAATGTAAAATAAAAAATAAAAAATGTAAAATAAAAATAAAAAAAAATAGTTAATGTACACCATGGCTCTTGAGTTTATTACAGCACAGTTGTTACAAACAATCCCTTCCTGAGGCTCAGCAGGTCTTAGACCCCCGCCCCTGCTAATGTTACACCATATGCACTGCCTCTGTTCCTGCAGTGATCTGCACTTTTCTTAATATGAAAATTAATCATGTGTGGTTTTATATATAAAGGACCTTTGTTAAAATGGCAATGAACTCTCCTTGTGATTCATCCATGTGAAGTGCAAACCATTCTGTTTCCTGTCAGGTCCATGAGAATACTATAAGCAAGTTCCTTTTATGATTCCAGCTAAGCTCAAAAAACTTCTTATTAAAAATACTTTTTATTCAGTTCTAAAGTGAATATCTCCCATCTTCCCATAACCCTTTCAGTTATTTCTGTTATTTCCCAAATGTGCAAGCTGTTGCATTAAGAGATGTGAGTAAACTTAAAAAGCAGTTTCCCCATTCATAGTTTCATTTTTGCTCAGCTCTGTTTCTGAATGCAGTCCCGACTTGAAATTAGTCAGTGAGACTGAATGAGCACATGCATGCAGAGAAAGAGAAAAGAGACAGAGAATGAAAGAAATATTGAGCAGCAGCTAGTAGCTTAGTACTACCAACCGTGAGCGTGACCATCACAGAAACACAGTGCAGCAGATGGAGAGTAAGTAGAATGAATCAGTCCTGTACAATATGCTTAATAATGTATATTTTTTTATTATTCTTTTACTTGCTTGGATAAGATGAAAGCAAATGGTGATTCAGTTTCTGTCCTGTATTGCGGACACAGGTGGGTGCGCTCTGGGCCTGGGTGGTCTTCCCTTCCTTCCAAAGTTCCACAAATTAACTTAACTAAATTAAGTTAAATAAAATTGTGCATAGTGCACACTGCACACACAGAAGAGATCCTCTCCAATCTGGAGTCTGCTCCCTTGCTCGCTGCTGCTAAGTGCTAACAGACACAAGCAAAACAATCCAAAAAATTACAGAGACAGTCCGAGAGTAGAGTTAGCACTTAGCAGAATGAATTGTTATCATTCATTTGCCATAAGCATTATTTTGTGTGGTGTGTGTGGTTTTTTTTAATTCTTTTACTTACCTGAAGGAGATCGAGAAAGTAAATGGAATGGATTCTGGATTCTGTTCCATCCTGTAGTAGTGTGGACATAGTGGGTGGGTGCAGGGCCTGGGTGATCTTCCCTTTCTTTTGACTTCTGCAAAGTTAACTTAACTAAATTAAAAAAATAAAATTGTGCATAGTGCACACTGCACATACAGTACAGATCTCCTCCAGTCCAGAGTCTGCTCCCTCGCCCGCTGCTACTAATACAAATAATCTAAAAGGTTACAGACAGAGACAGTCCGAGAGTCTCTAAATGAATCTGGCAGTGGCAACAGGTTCCTCTGCTTCACGAAGCTGATGTCATCATTCACGCTCACCCCTGCACATTGCTGGTGATGATGATGTCATCAGCCATTGTTTAAACTCTTAAATAAACATTTTAAAAAAAAATGGAAAAAATGGTCAGAATTGAAGGGGGACACTGGGGAATTCATGGCACCCCTTTATTTTGGCCTCAAAACCAGTAAGCACCGAATAAGTTAGTATGGTTGAGAGGTATGGCAGAGATACTAGGTAACCTATACATTACTAAATAAAATGCAGGCGTACACAATATATTGTTACTGGGCTGAAATATCAGCTCTCATTCTGCAAGTTTTGCACAACAGTTTATTACAGAGATGTTCTTGCATTTAATGGTAAAGTATAGAATTTTTATTGAACAACAGTTAATGTAATGCAGGTGTTACAATGCAGCTATAATTCTGCAGTTATTGTGATAGAAACTTTATTGCAGTTACTTTATCAAGGTTAACATTTTACTCTTTCCTGCTTATTGCATTACATTTGGCAACACTCACTTATTGCAGTCCAGGTCTACAACCTCATTCATTGCAATACATCAAAACTGTATATACCTAACGGCAGTTAATGATTTACTCCATCTTGCTTTTATGATTATAGATTGCAAGATACATCCGTACTCACCACAGTCTCTGTGCAACCTGGCCAGGTGCCCTGCATGTGCCTTGATGTTGCGAACTCTCACCTCTGCAGCTGTTGGGAAAGAAGCACTCCATTATGCATACCAGTTTAGCAGACATTCCAGATTAAATATTAGCAAAACACAGGTAAAGATACTTACACACTTGTGGAACATTGTCTGCCAGGAATTCATGGACCCAGGTATCAGTGAGACACCTCTTTCATCTTTTCAGGTCATCATGGTGGTGATGATACTGTTCACCTGTGTGGTGGATGACTTTTGCACTGGTGAGGTCCCTTGCAAGCTGGTCCCAAGCCTTGGTTTTACACTCTGAGCCCCGATAACCACCCTTCATGAGCCAGTCTTCATGTTTTTTGACTAGGAGTCCAACCATGACCCTGGACTACTCAATGCCCCACCACTGCACCCAAAAGCATGAACCCTCTCCAACACCTGCCATAGTATCCTCACAGATTGGGCTCCAAAGGATTCTGCAGTATTCTCACCTATTGTGCTTAATATATCCTGTTTTCCTGCCATTTAGCACCATTGGACAATTTTTAAAAATGTGGTATGTCACTTAGCACCACACAAACCAGCTCAGCTCAGCTCAACAGTGCTTAAACTGGCATTGCTTAGCAATGCTTAGCAGTGCACAAACCAGCTAAGTGGAGCTGTACGGTGCCAAGTAGTGTTAAAACATATCTTGTTTAAGCAGTGTTTAGCAGGGCTTAACAGGGGTTAGCAAAGCTTAGCTGGGTGCAGCAAATCAAAATTTAAATATAATTAGCATTATTTGTTTTAGGAAAATAAATGCTTTGTAACCCCTCCATGTATTCAAACACTGCACCCACTGCACATAAGGCTGCCATGCTACCCATTTGGCTATGTGGACGTGTAGAATGCTGCTATATTTTTACATATATCTATCAGCTACGTTTAAGCACTGCTGAGCACCTTGCCATGGTGCACAAACCAGCTATTTTTTAATTTGACCTTTGAATTAATAATTAAATGCATCTGGTTTCTATTTTTAGATGTCTGGTATGTGTCAACTGCTGCACGCCACGCAGTGCAAACTTCAAAAAAAAAAAAAAAAAAAAAAAAAGAATACATTTGATATAATGCACTTTGACAGTGCAGGGGGTGTGTTACTCATCTATGGACACAGTTACTAACACACTCCCTACACCGATTTACAGCCGTGTTCAATGTCTCTCTCTCGGCAATGCATCATCATTAATATGTATGGCGTGCTACCGAAGGGGAACTGCATACACAGCCACGGTACCTTCCATATAGGCTCTAGACACTATGTCTACTTGGATTTTATTAAATCTGGGGGAGTAACTACTGATACATCCATTCATGTGTTGTACTATTTAGTTTCATGTCACTTGTTACCTCTCAGCCTACAAACACTGAAAAGAGGAAAAAAGACCATTGAAATATTGGGATGTCTAACTACAAATCTAGTCATTAAATTCACATAAAATTTGATTACAAATAGCACATAAGTTGACATAATTCTTTTCACTTCCGGGGGAATGTGGGATACTACTCAGAAACACATGTTTAATTTTAAAAATCAGAATGACGTAAATGATGGAAAATATCAGTACATTATTTAAGAGAAGGTGTAAAATCGTTAAACTTTAATGAGCTGTCTTGCAAAATTCTCAGTCAATGTCAGGTGTTTTGCTTCAGGGAAAATTAAGTTGTAAGATAAGTCTCCAAGTCTCCTCTTTCTTCAAATTATTGTTGCTACTACATATATAGTGTGTTTTTTTTGTGCATTAGATGGTTTCAAAAATCACATGTGATAAGGGGGATTCAGAAAATTGTGTGAAAGGGTAAATCAAACCTGAAATTAGGAACATACCTCCAAGAATACGGACATCCTAAACCATGCTTGGAAATATGAACATTCCTCCAAAATAGGGACAGTTGAGAGGTCTGTAGTCAGTAGCGAAAATGCAGCATCTTGTTTATTAGGATTTTTTAATACTAGTGCACTTTGACCATTTCCTTCTGATAACTCCAAAAGCTGAAAATGTGCTCTTCACCAAATTGTAATGCATTATTATGTATTATTTTTAAACATAAGTAATTTGTGTTGGCCTTTGGCTGCTGATGCATATCAAATAGAAAATATTTCCTCTTCCAAATTTGCACCTTAAATGCATTGGACAAACTATACATTACAGACCATAGTTACAAACACTGTGATAGTAAATGTTTTAAACATTTGTGCCTGATCTGGGCAGTTGTTAAAATGTATCTGTTTTTACCCAAGGTTCCAAAGTGATACTAGAATTTTCCACTATGACATGAGTGCAGCACCAAACCCAAATAAAGAAGGATGGACCATTACGTCATAATACCTATTACTTAAAGGCCCTTTCTGCTGTCTTTTCTATATAGTTTAGCTCTCATGTCTTGCTCTCTAAAGATATAACATTCTTACCATAAGTCTGAAGGGTTGTTTGTAGTGTTCTCAAAATGCTCAAATGAGGCTAGGTGATATCCTATTATCCGTATGTTTTGTATAACTGGTTACATTCAGCAAGCCCGAGTCTGTTACTTTTTTTTTGTTTTGTTCTTAATCTGAGATGTTTGGAGTTCCACAGAAAATTTGAAATTACACTTTGGAACTCTTGGGTGTGCCGAGTAGACATAATTTGGGTCAGATGTGCACTGACATTTGAGCTATTTGGACCCTATTTAAAAAATGTAATTTATGTGTTTCCAGGCAGGAATTTCTATTGCAATTTCTTGCAATTAGAGTTTCACAATGATTTTCAGATGAACTAATTTTCAACGCCTTGGTAGTTACATTCTTGTATTAATTTACGAGGAGCTATGCTCTATTTTTAATTATCAATAGCCAGTCTATTTAAATGAAAGACTAGCATTTTTTTTCTTTGACAATCTTAAGCCTGATAAGAGCAAATATATTGCTTCCTAACATCCTGTAAATATACTATAGAGGATGGCTTAGACAAACAACATATAATTTACAAATCACACACTGGCTATCAATTATAAAAAATGGGATAGGGAGTACAGTAAAATAAAGAAAGTTTTAACCATCAGTAGCATAAATAAAGATGGCAGCATTCTTTGTATGTTTCTATGTTTAATTCAAAGGTGTTTGACCAGAACATGTTTATCATGACTATAGCCTTCAGCTTATTATGTTGTAGGTGACATTTATGAAGAAATTATTTGGGAAAACTAAAATATTCCACAAATCTCCAGAGGGAACTCCAGATAAGCATATCAAAAGCTTTCTGTAAAGCTAACAGGTCTGTAGCATAGTGAATACTCTGATTTTAATAAATCCTGTGTGTGTGTGTGTGTGTGTGTGTGTGTGTGTGTGTGTGTGTGTGTGTGTGTGTGTGTGTGTGTGTGTGTGTGTTGTTATAGTCAGCATGATGTTTTCAAGTGTGTTTTGAAAGATTTTAGAATAAATCTTCCTTTCTGTTTCCAGTATAGAAATGGGTCTGTAATTATTTTTTTAAAACTTTTATCAGCAGTTAATTAATTCAACAATTCACACATAGAGCACAAGGATGCTAAAACCACAATCTATGGAAAATGAGAAATATAACAAATTGATATGCCACCCTTGTGGCAGAAGAGTGCGGATATAGTCTTGTCTGAGCTGAGGATTGCTGGAGGAAGGATCATTGTGTGACTTCCTATTGGCAGACTAGCTTAAACTGTTTAACTTTGTCTGTATGTAAGCCTTGTGTTTGCATGTAGTTGAGCATCATGCAATGAGGGTTAGCAGTGCCTTGTATAAGAGTAAATGCCTAGAAACAATTTTTCCCAAGACAACATTCAGTGAAATTCTCCCAGGTTCCTTGCTGCTCTGCGGGCAACACAACTGTGCACTTCTGTACTGCAGGCAACTCAGCTGAGCACTGAGCAGTGTTGCCCCACTTTTTATCCCTGATTTTCTATAGAATAAGTCTCCTTGTTAATCCCAGAGCAATAGCTGATCTAATTTGCCCTCTCACTAATTAGTATGTAAGAATTACCAGCTACTATGGAGAGTCAGTTTCCCAACATTTCTCCAGCCATCCTGATGGACATAGGCATCCAGAGAAAATGTAGCAATTGCATTATGTACAATGAAAATCACTTACTCCTAAAGCAAACAAATGCAGTACATGAGAGATATAACTATACCAAGAAACAAGAATTAGTCCACTCATGTAACAATAAATAAGACATTGAACAGATTGTCACCACAAACTACTCTCTACTCACACAAGATATGGTCAAGACACATAACCCCACATAGGCAGAGGTACACACTAAGAGCCTACCAAAAGACCAGAGACCTTCCAAATACAAACAACCTACACATACTGCTACACAAGCAGAATCTACTAATACATAGAACAACACATATATCAGTGTCTCAATAATTAAGCCCCTAAGGCAAAATACCTCAGAACCTAATGTCTTAGTCATAGGCAATTCAATAGTCAGACACACAGGTGTCCCCGCTCACCAGGCTGGAAAAGGAGTAGGTTACGGTCAGCTGTCTGTCAGGTGCCAGAATCCGTCAAATCACAGATGCACTGAAGTCAATCAGCAACTACCATTGTTACTCTGTCATAGTACATGTTGGAGTGAATGACTTGAGACGTACCTCTCTGGACTATATGAAGAAAGACATGACTGAACTCTCAGATTATATGTCCCAGGCAGGTATGTCCCTAGCCCTAAGCAGCATTCTACATTCACCTGGGATGATGCCACAATACAGACAAAAAATGACTGATTTCAATAATTGGCTTAGCTTCTTGTGTCACTCCAGGGGGATCCAGTATCTGACAGCCTGGGAATATATGACTGACAGACCACAATGCTTTGCCGGAAATGGCCTTCACCTGTCTCGTCAAGGCTTTTAGATGCTGGAAAAGATTCTTGCCTCCCCCATAGTGCATTTTTTTTAGTCAATGTCAAAACAACAAAACCGATATCCACTAGAGACAAACTCAAGGTCATGCTGCTTAATGTTAGGAATCTAAACGGTAAACTGCAATACCTGGAAGCACTTCTCACCTTGGAAGATGTTGACATCTGTGCAGTCACTGACACCTGGTTCAAGGCCAAAGACAGCACTCTGGCTGTACAAAGCTACACTGCCTTTCACATGTTCAGATCTCAAAACAGTCATGAAAAAACCAAAGGGTGAGGTGTATTCATCTCCATTAAACCAAAATACACCTCAAGAGTGGTAAAACAGTATGACTGTCTTGAGCTACTCCAAGTCCAAATAACTATGTGGCAAAATACCCTACCACATCATCACTAGCTACAGGTGCCCCACCATGAATCAGGAGAAGCACACCACCTACCTGGACTTGCTTACGTCACTCAGTATACAGCCAAACACCTTGATCATGGGAGATTTCAACTATCCTTCCATCAATTTGGGTTACTTACATGAGAAGGAACACATTTGCCCTGTGGTTCCTGGATTTTGGTACTGCAAGTGCCCTTGAATGGTTGGGCTGCATCCTCACAAGGGGCTCAAATTTCCTAGACCTAGTGCTCACCAGCATGGGGGGGGGGGGTAACTGCACTACCCCCATGTGTTGCCCTCCCTGGTAAGGTCAGACCATAAATCAGTCTTGTTTGAAGTAACGATCAGATTTGATACCCTCACAGGAGCTAAAAAAATGAAATATTTCTCCAAAGCAAACTATAGCCTACTAAGTGATGGCATAAAACGTTTCAAAGTCTGTACTAACACAACCAACAATGACTCCTATGCAGAAGAGTACACATATGTCCTTTATAGCCACTTAAACAAATGTGTTGACTCACATGTACCTGAGAGGACTAAAACCAAGTCCTCCAGTAAAGACAAGCCACCCTGGTGTATTGTAAGTATAAATAAGTGATTTCATAAAAGAAATAAAGAAACTGATATCTAGGAACAAGAGGGAACTTACTCAACAATGGAAGAATACCCTCCACAGCTTGGACAAGCAAATCAGATATATTTAATCAAATTGTGAATCGCTATGTAATCCAATGTAACTCCTGTCTGTTTATTTTAACTGTGGAGCTTTTCTCCTCGGGCCTCCACTGAAAATGGACCTACATCCAGTCGGACACTCACGGTCAACAAATGTAAATAAATAAATAAATAAATAAATTGTAAAGGCCGCTAAGGCTAGGTACGAGACTAAATTAGCATCCCTATCTAAAGACAACCATAAGGCAATCTTTGGCTACATTCAAAACCTAAAAGGGAATGCCTAGCTGTGTGCCGAACTTATAGTGGATGGTATCACTCACATTGAACCTGAGGAAATTGCTGACCTGCTAGCTGACAGATTTGACAATAACTTCACTCCTCTGTCCCCACCAGCTATACCCCAAAGCATTCCTGAAACCAGTCCTCTACTGAGTATCTCCAAAGAACAGGTCATACAAGCATTCTTCAAGGTCAAACACATGGCCTTATGGAACCAGATAACATCTCAGGTTGCTTACTAAAGAAGCTAAAAGAAGACCTAGTGGAACCAATTGGCACTCTCTATAACCATAACCTAAGCACTGGCTTTGTTCTGGCAGAGTGGAGAACAGCAACAGTAATCCCCTTGCACAAAGGAAGTCTGGGCCCATCATCCAAACCAGGAAACTATCAACTCATAAGCCTAACCAGCCTTATCTGCAAGGCCATTGAAAGAATTGTTATGGACCACACACAGAGGCAAAAAGGGCAAAAAAGACAAAATCAAGCCATGAAATAGGCAATTAGAGTTTAATTCTCCCTACCAGTTTTGGCAAAACAGCCTTCATCAGTGGAATACCTTGAACCAATAGAAGTCAACCCACCATAAATAGTCCCATCCACCAATGGAAAAAGACAGCCACCCCACACAAATCACCAGCATCACTTCCTTCAATCAAATAAAAATCAAACAGATAAATAATGATATTTTGGGTTACATACAGGAAAAATGGTATAACACTATAAATGATCATTTAGTCTGGGTAGGAAAAGTCCCCCCAGCTTAATAATCCAAAATTTTTCTTTCTTATTCAAAATACTGTGCCATCCCTGCATATTGTTCCTATTACCAGCAATTCTATCAATTATTAAAAAATGAAAACCTGCACTGTTATGTGTCATGCAGTGCCTATAGAGAGCATTGGTATCACATTTATTACGTATGTCACTCCGATGTTCTGACATATGTATTCTTAGTGGATGAGATGTCTGACCAACATTAAAGGCTGAACATTTACAGGTGGCCAAATAAACAATCCAGTCAGTTCCACAATTCCCATAAAATTTTATATCATGCACTTTACTGGTGTTTTTTCTGGAAAATTGTTTAAGTTTACTCACATATCGACACGAAGAACAATGTCCACAAGGGAAAGTGCCAAAAAGACTGTCCCCAGATAAAGTGAGTTGTTGGTATATAGCACCCCCACTACTGGTATGCCTGAAATGCGAAAAGTGGGAACCCAATGTTTTGTCTTTTCTGAATGAGAATTGACACCTCATCCCCAATACCTGTCGTAAACTGTCGTTGGCCATGAGAATATTCCAATGTTTGTGAATAGTTTCCTTAATAATATTGGTGTTTCTCCTGAATGTTGTTATGAACCTGATGGTATCACTAGTATCCCCCTGGGTTTTGTCATTATATTCTAGTAATGACATCCTGTCTTGAGTATTGGCCCAGTTGCTAGCAGAAATTATGTCAAAGTCCCTGTATCCCCTATTCCAAAATCTATTGGAGAGATCCCGCTGGGAAGAGTAATATTCATCCTGAGTAGAACTAATTCTCTTCATGCATAAAAATTGGGGTCTCAGGATGTTGCGACAAACTCTCCCAGAAGAGGATTAACCCATACATCACTAGATGGGTAGCCAGCTGGATCACTGACAGAATGGACATTGTCAATGTTAGGGAGTCCACCTCCACTAGTAGATCAGTTATCATTGGGGTACCACAAGGATCTGTGCCGGGCCTTTTACTGTTTAGCATCTATTTCTCTGATGTTCCAGCAAAAGTATATGACCAGTGGCTTACACAGTTTGCAGTTGTCTGCAAATTGGGCACAATTATGGAGTCAACCAAAGATATGAACATATTACAGAAGGGGCTGATGCAGATAAATGACTGGTGCCAACGTCACAAAAAATGCTAAAAGCTCAAGATAGCCAAAGAAAACATTTGATTCCAAAACACAAGATGAGTGCTTTCATTTTAAAACATTTAAAACTTCATCAGATCTTTAAAACAAAAGCGCTCCTCTTGTGTTTTAGAGTAAAAATGTTTTTCTTTGGCTATTCTGAGCTTTTAGCATTTTTTTCCTGTGAAGTCTTGGTTTTATCATCATTTGTTGGAGCTGATTACTGCTAAAATCATGGACTAAAATTAAGTGCAAAAAAATACATCATTATTCCTTTTGGCAAAGAAGTAGCCCCTGCTAATAATAATGATGTAGATAGCACCCCTATAAGCTCAAACCCAGTGGTCTATGACTTAGGAACACAGTTTGATAGCAATCTAAACTTCAATCACCATGTGTCCATGGAGATAAGGAAAGCCTTCTACATTGTGCATCTCTTAAAAAAAGGTCATCACATCCAAAACTAAGGAGGTTATAACTCTGCTGTACTTGACCCTTATCAGCCCACTATTTGAGTGTGTCTCACCAGACACCTGCAGCAACTGGAGAGACCTGAGAGGTTTCTGACCAAGAAAATCTTGGGTTTCCAAAATGTGCCTTACAAGAAAATATTGAAAGCCCTGTCACTGTACTCTGTATCATACAGGCTGCTGAGAGGTGACATGTGCCTGGCCTACAATGCAGTCTCTGGCTGTACCCTCATGGAAATGCAGCACATCCACAAATCAAATGGGACAAGAGTCACTCAATCCAGGGATCTCAACCTAGACTACCACATTAACAAAACATGTTAGAGAGACAGATATATCTCCCAGAGATTGCCACTCCTCTGGAATAAGCTCCCACTTCATGTGAAGCAGAGCTCCTCATTGACCCTATTTAAAAACAACCTTGATAACTGGATTGGTCACCATAAATTCACCCCAGGGATACCACATATGTCCGTCATGGATGGGGCAGTCAGTGCTGATCATAGAATCTCTCTGTTAACAGCAACCATTTAACTATGGTCAACTAGGCTTATAGAGGTCCTAGGGCCATTAGCCTAGTAACCTCCCACAAACTTATAAACATATGAAACTGAAAATGTATTTGTTTTATAAAATGTTAGCACATTTAATCATTTTAGTATGTTTATCACTACAATTTATGTACATAAATACTCCAGTATTCACTCCACTTCACCATATCAGTTATGCTTTTGTTTTCACATCAGTAGCATATACTTAGCTTTGTTATTCTCTTTGATATCTAACTGTGCATAATATTTCCAGTTTGAAAACATACAAGTGAATAAGGTAGTAACCACTGTTCATACCCATGCACATTCTGTGCCTTCCAATCTATAAGATAACTCACCATCTGCAAATATCCAAATGTTACATCTGTAGAAGCTTGGGCTTCTCACAGCCCCCTTACCCCTTCAATTACCCTATACCAGAGTTGTTATGCAAATTGGCAGGGCAAAAGCACATTTAAGTAATTTACATTTTATAATTGATGATGCCTATAAAAAAAATCATCCCACATTGAAATAATATTATAAGGATTGGATGCTAAAGAGATAAAATCTTGCTGAATATAAACCTAGCAATTTTTGGCCATGTGTTATCGCAGAGGCTTTCAAAACCACTCATCCATTCATTCTGTGTAAGAGGTTCCATTAACATCTCATTCCAGTTTGCTAGAAGCATTAGCAGAAGTGAAAACGGACTTATAATTATTTGGATTCAACTTACTTTTCACAGTTTGGGAATAAAAATAACATTTAAAGTTGTATAACAGCCTGGTAAGTATCCTCAGAGCTTTTTAAGGTACAGATTGCATGACAGATCTAATAACCTAGATTTATATTTCTTGAAAAGGCATGTTGTAAATACTTCTAGTCCTGGGGCCTTTCTGCCAGTGAATACTGGAACAGCATGAAACATTTCTTATTTGGGTATATTTAGTAGCTATTTTTCATTTCTATATTTTAGTCATCCTAAGAACATATTCTCTTCTTTATTATATGTCTTTTCTTGTTGAAATTTAGTACTGTGAAAATGAACACTTCCTTGATTTTGTAATCAAGTCATCTTCCATTATGTCATACACGAAAGTAATTGGAATGCCATAACTTGCCCTGCTCAAAATGACTTTTAGTGATGTATGTGCTTTAGCAAAGTTATAGAATCTCACTGTATTCCACTTCTCCTACTGCCTTGCATTCTGTTTGCTCAATCTGCAAAAGAATATTCACACAACCGATATGCTTTGTACATATTGTCTAACCTTCTGAACTTCTCCTCTAGGTGATATAACTCTTTTCTAGATGTTTCATTTTTGATACTTTATGGTACATTTGCTCACTTTAACACTAAACCCTTTCCAATTGCTAAACTCCCATACTGCATCCCTCATATTATCTCCTACCTTGAATTAGTTTCCACAGGGATTCTACTAGAATGTTGTATTTAAAACCAAACATTATAATCTTCAAAGAACATGCATATTTTAGAATTCAGACATCTGCCAGTTGTACTCTAACCTGGATATGATCCATAGGGTAATGGTTTGCATGTGACAGCTTGCCACAGATGGGAGTAATATCCTGGAAATTAACTACATCTAGTCTACTGGCAGTTTTGATGGAATTAGAAAGATACAAACAATGCTTCAGCATTCACTGTAGGACTCTCCAAATGTTTGATAAATGAAATAACATAAAGGATAGCACACATAACAGAATACCCAGACTTTAAGAGCTTCTGGAAGAGGGGATGGACTCCCTATCCACACACACAAAGCTGTAGAACTGGATTTGAACGTGGGCTTAGTAGTAGCCTCTGCCTTGAACCTACCTAGACTAAAATGAGTACAGCTCACAGATGTACACAGAAGGTCACTGTAGCTTTTGTGGGGCACTGAAGAAGATGTCATTATTTCTTTAACTTTCCTTCTAAACCTCACAAGTCATTATCTTGTGTTGAACTGGGGACAGTGTGATAATTTTTCTTTTAATATATAATTTCTAATTATTTTAAAAATAAATAGGACAAGATACCAACATACAACAGCATTGATAATAACTGAGTTTCATAAAAAGTAACACATTGCAATTGACAAATAACCATTCCCCCAACCATAAAAAACCCCAATAACTATATCCACTGTATACAAGCTCAGAATAATATTCAACTGTAATAATCAAACCAATTCACTGACAATCAGAAATCATTGCAAAACCATATGCAATAAATTCAGATGACTTAGTTATACATCATAGACCAGGTGATTCAAGGATTAGCTGCCATTTGGCAGAGATATACCCATCAAACTGTGAAGTTTTCAATGAAAAGGCAATGTTACTTTATCTGAATATGAAAAAAATCCCCTATCTCATCTTTATTCAGATTATTTTTTGTTTTCTAAGTCTTGGCAGATAACAACATAACTACAGAAATAAAATCCAACTTAATAGCAATGCCCAAAATCTACCTTTCGTTGCTTATGGCACTATTCAAAATATACAAAATTTCCCATCCAGGTAGCCCTTTAAATTAAAAATAGTCCTCACCTTATTGTCTAAATATTCTCAGTATTGTCTCACCTTATTACAACCCCAAAACATATGCAAATTATTGGTATTAGCTTTATTACATCTTCAACATATCCCACTATCACTTCCTTCTAACGTATTACATTTAGATAGCATGGGACACCATCTATAAATCAGACACATTTCTAGATATTTATATCTAGGTCATGTATTCGATGACAGAGGAGCCCCACAAACTTATTTATATGCTTCTCTACTCAGGTTTACCATTTCTTTAACTTTCGATCTTCCATCTATAAGCTTTAGCACAGCATGTGCCTAAACCTGGCAGATATCCTTACAAATAAGACTTACCTTTCCTTTCTTAATTTCCTTCCACTTTTTCCATGTGGCTTGTCTAAAAGATTGTTCTACTAGGAATATAAATCAACTCTAAATATGCCCTATATGCATATTCTCTAACCACTCCCAGCTATTAGGCCATACATGGATTTTAATATCCTTGTACAAGCGTAAGCAATAATATTTTTAGTAGGATTGTCTTTAACATCTAACCAGTGTTGCCATTAATAAATGCATCTGCAGATCCAGCTCTCCCTCGCATAAACATCAAGAGCATTCAATTCCATTGGATGATCCCATTTATTATCTACAGGTCCCCTACACCACACCAAATTTCCTAAGTACATTCAGCATATAACACTGTGATCCAATCAGCTGGAAAGTCATAATCAAACCTTTCCAAAGTCTGTTTTCCTTTTTGATTCTCTCTTTTTTTTATTGTACTGTAAATACTGAGCTAATTTAAATAATTTAAATGCTGTCACATACTGGATATGTGCAACAAACCCAACCTCCAAACTATTTAGGGATACATGCCATTAAGTACCCTGGTCTTCTCTTCCCAAAACCCAAAGCATATGTATTCAATAATCCTTGCATCTCCCAAAAGACAAATGTTTAGTTGGAAAGTAAGTATTCCCAAATGCATAGCTAAGATGTGGGAATATCACATTTCTAATTACTTGTATTTTCCCTGACAGGTATTATACTTTGCTAAGGTTGGGAATGTTTTTTTTACTTTACTCTTTTTAAGGTTCTTTTTCTCAAGACCTGCCTAACAACACTGGCATTATCTAAAGCTCCATTCCCTGTCCTCTCCTCTTTAACATTCTCATTGATAGTTTACACACTTCTTGTCAAAGGTCCTTATTCAGTACACAGATGATTCCATTATCATCTGTTCATCTAGCACTCTCCCATGCTTCCAATACATAACTCAGGAATCAATTATCTCCATTGAGACCTAACTTAATAATGCTCAACTCTTACTAAATCCCAAGAAAACAAAACTTATTTTATTTACTCCTAAGGCTTATGTTCTGGATAAAACTAAGGTCATTATCTTCTCTCTGAACAATACAGAAATTGAATTAGTCACTCACACAGAATTATTAGTAGAATTGTTGCCAACAATCTTAAATTTGATCTCCACATCCAGAATAATATCACAAAATTCCATCAGAAAGTCAGAATGCTCTACAAACAAGTAATATTTCCTACCAAAACTACCCTTGCCACTACTTAAATTTTAACATCTCTCTTATATGGAGCTCCAGTGTTTACCAACCTTCAAACCACATTAAAATAAAACTAGAAACACGATACAATCAAATAGCTAAGTTTGCAAATAGTGGTTCATATCTTACCCAAACGTGCACAGCTCTTCACTCAAGTGGCTCTAACTTACACAATGACTAATTTACTTTTGACTGGTAACAGTTCATAACATCATTCATAAATATAAGGCCTGCCCAGCTCTTAGCTCCATCCTCCACTCCTTCCTCCCCAAATGATCTGTCTTATCAGAATATAAATGACGTCTGTCACTATGTAAACTTGTCAAATCATCTGGATAAAGTCTGTACTCCAGCTTTGTTGCAGAAAGCTGGAATTCCTTATCATTTTCCATAAGATCAAACTCAAATGTGCCAAACGTTAAACACACATTCAGGGAATTCCTATTCAAACTTTGGCTCTGCTCTTGCACTAATCCAGGCTAAACATTTAATGTTTAGTTCTACTGTACCCTGCATTTGCAATTCTAACCTATCTGCCTATGTTTTACATTCTGTGTGTATCTTCTTATCTATATCTGTCAACTGCCAATTCCCTTATGTCTTTTCTAACCACTCTAACCGATCCAGTACTCTATAGCTCTCCCGACACTGACCTTATTTCTTATATAACTTTTCTCCGTAACCTGCCCCTCTTCTCTGCTCCACCCTTCTTTCTTTCTTTTTCTTATTTTTATATCCACAAATGAACCGATACCAATTACCTTTCATAAAATCGATAACTAAATACCTTTGTAAACACTTCTTCAAAATGTTTTATCATGCTGAAATCTGGAGCATTTCTCCCCGGGCCTCCGCTGAAAACAGGCTCTGTGGAACCTAGTCGGACTTTCCCGGTCAACAAATGATAAATAAATAAAAAAATTTAAAAAAAAATAAAAATGCTGTATTCATAAATTCTAAACAATATTGTATTCATTAAGTATAATGTATTTTAATTTTTTGTAAGTCTTTTGTAAGTTTTAAACTTGTTTGGAGGTTTTCTCCCTGGAACTCCATTAAAAATGAGAACATATTGGCCCAGTCAGACTTTCAGAGTAAGCAAATGTCAGTAAATAAATGAATAAATAAAATCGACCCAAATTACTAACTGTTACCTTTCAAGAATTATCAAGTGTCAACCTAAGGACATTATAAATAGTAACCACAGGGAAATGTTGTTGTCTCTCAATTAATCCCCTCCCATTTCCCAAAACTGCAGATTTAGCTTAATTACAATGTAAACCTGACACTTCCAGAAACATCTGAAAAATACCTAAAACTTCACTAATTACACTAGGGATATGTGTACTCGTAAGGACACAGTAGCCTGCAGACATCAGAAAAAAATGAGCAATTTTTTTGCTTTGCCACTTTTCCCTAAGCAGCCTCCACACCCTTATATCTTCTTCCTAAATTACTAAAACAGTCTCAAAGAAAGTGGTCATCTTTGATGGGTACCCCATTCTATTTTCTCTTTATCTAATAACCCTCCACTGACTGTCACTCAAAATAAGAATTGTCATAAAGAACTTTCACTCATCCCAAAAACTTCACACCACACAACATTTTTTCTCACATTCCAAACAAAATTCCTGGCTAACTGTATCAAAAGCCTTGGTGATATCAAAGAACACCAACCTTGAGGAAGCTCCACCTTTCTCTCGTTGATGCATAAAACCACCAACTATGCATCAAATCTCCACTATATCTGCTCCTTTCACAAAGCCATTCTATTCTTCATATATAACTTGCAGTAATTCTGCCTCCAGCCTTTTCACTAATATTTTTTTTTCAAATAATTTAAAGTCCAGATTAATAAATGAAATGTCTAATAGCACCTAACTTCAAAGTTCCTACTTTAAGTTTTGCTATTAATATAATCATAGACTGATTATGGCCTTAGCCCAATCCCTACATAAAAGCTAAAGAATTGTAAAAACTAGTAAGGACCTTTGACTGATGATTAACAACCCATTTAAATAATTCAACAATGAATCAATCTACTCCCAGATCTTTATTAGAATTGAGGCTTCTTATTGTACTTATAACCTCAGAGTATGTAACGGGTCTGTCTAAGCTCTCTGTCTGAATGCTGGACAGTGGCCTGGTAATCCCATCTCAATAGGTTACTTCACTCCAGTGAAGTGTACACATTCCAATAAAACTCTTTATAAGCTGCTCTTATTTAATTGTCTTTAAATATTATATCCTTATTTTGATTCATATTTTGTGTTATAAAGTCTCTGGAGCACACTTGGCACCTTGGTTAAAACAAGATATACATTTAGGGTTGTCTTCCTTAGTCAGTCAGCAAAAGTACCTTCTCATCAGTTCTGCTTTTGCCTTTGATATTTCAAGTAATTGGCATGCCTTTCCTCATCTTTAAGATCAATACGATTTCACTCACTAATTAATTTTCTTTGAATTTCCATTAAAACTCTATATTTCACATCTATAGTCTTCTTGCTTCCTTCCCCATAGCTCTTCCTCATCCAGGATGCCCCCCCCCCTTTATAGCCACTTTACATCTCTCCCAACTGGTCAAGTCTGTGGCACTTTTCTCCATCCCATCACAGGTCAGCACATCCTCTATCAACAGTGTTACATTTATTTTATCAATCTTCCTGTGATGCTTAAAATGTTCCTATCTCCAACCACTTAGGTTAGGGGCATACTCCTCCAAAGCCACAGTCAGTGTAATTGGGGCATGATCAGACAGTGCTATTCCATGGATAGTAGGATTCAGAATATAGTTACTATAGTGTGATTGAACCAATATAACGTCTACTCTATTTCCTTGAGATGCCAAGTGTCTAGACAAGGAAAGAATAACAGAGCAGGGTTATAATGTCTCCAGATATCAATCTAGCTATACTGCGACATCCATGACCAAATCAAAAGCTCCCGCTAGTATACTAAATTCATCAGGCACATAACTATTGTGCCAATATTCCAAAAGTGCTGGAATAACCCTCCTTTATCCTTGTCTGATGCATAAATGATACATATAATACATCTTGCTCCATTGATCATCCCAGTCCATACATCTATGCCTTGACAATAATGTCTCTCATGGCTACTAGTGCAGAAACAGACTCCCTATAAACCATTTTCCAATCCCCCAGACTTAATGATTCTACCATAACCTAATACTTCCCCAAGATAATTTAACAACACATCGGGCAGGATTCACGATGGCTTGCACGGAGTCTAAGAGTAGTGTAAGACTCCATGCAGCCATCGCGATCCAGGAACAGCCTGAATGTGCGTGTAAGAGAGCACCTAAAACGGCTCTTACACGGACAGGGCATGGATATGCTAATTACCTCACTTGCAGCCGAAAGGCATGCAAATGAGGTAATTTTGCGATCCAGGAAGCAGAAACCTGCCCGTGTAAGAGCCGTGTTATCTGCAGAAATGTACTCAGTTGATAACTGAGTACCGTTCTGCAACTAACACAATGGAGCCTTGTCAGCTCCAAATAAAGGTTGCAAATGTCCCAGGCAGCATGCCAATGGCCAAATATGTAGCCACTGGCGACGTACCCCAATGCAAACATAAAATAAAATTTTTTTTTCGACGATCGCCGATGTTTAAACGTAGCGCAGCGCCGCGCAAACGGGCTGCGCTATAAAAAAATAAAAAAATCAAACCCACAAACGTGGGTTTATGCAAAGCATGAATTTACAATGAAAGGGAATAGCAGGCTAAAACAACATAGCCACCGAGTAGGGGTTGCTAAGGGGGGAAGCTGAGTGTAAGACATGTAACTAAGCATTAGTAGGCAATCCTATGTAAATGAGTGGTAGGATACTGAATCATACTGTTACATTGGATGTGAGCACATTCCGTGCAGTGTAGGAGTAGGATAAGGGGGGGGTAACAGAGTAGGAGATAGGTGACATCACAGGGGGGAATGTATGAAAGGAATGCAGCTCATTGGAGCACAGTGGCATGTGAAAGCTGTCAGTCACACATCATGGAAAGAGGAGTGTCAACAAGTAGGCATGGGAAAGCCAAGAAATGGAAGGTGTACACTATGGATAACACCAAAGTTTCTTGCATGGCGTGCATGCGCGCGTGTGCACGCTGGTAGGCACGAATAAGCTAGAGTGTGCGCGTGTAAGTGTGAGTGCGCGCGTTTAAGGCAGAATACGCATGTAGGAGCCTGTTTAAACACCTGTAAGCTTGTTTGCGCTGGTGTGCGCGCGTTTTAACCCGAATAAGCAGATTCTAGTCCGTCTAAGCATGTGTGCACGCGTGTTAGCCACTGTGAGCATGTTTTTGCTGGTATGCGCGTCGCTCCTCCCTGAGGAAACAGAAGGGAAAAAGGAAGCATGGGAAATAGTAGGAAGCTAGCAGGGATTACTGGCAGAGCTAGCAGGTGAAAACAATCAGAATAAGGCAATTACACAGGCAGAACAGTAGCCCAGCCCAGCACTTAAAACTCTGCAAACAACAGTGCAGAATGTTTCTCTCAAGAGACACTGCAACAGAGGAGTAAGCTATTAGAAGTGAAAACTTAAAAAGCTTCACTCAGACCAAAAACGCTAGGGGCTGCCATAGCTGTTATAAAGAGACATATGCAACTTGCTGAGGGTGGTGACTACGCAAATGCTGCTGGACAACCCACAGTGAGGAGACGGAGAAGAGTGTACAGGCTCAGGGTCATCTACCAGGGGTTACATGAGCTGGAGATAGTGGAGCACTATAGAGTGAACAGAGACCTCCTGCAGCAAATTGTTGAGCTGTGCAGGCCACACCTCACACACAGAACCAACAGAGGGGAACCCATCCCAGTGGAAACCAAGGTATGTGTTGGCCTAAGAATACTAGCAACAGGTACCTTCCAGAGACCAACTGGTGATATGATGGGGATATCACAGGCATCAGCATCCAGGGTACTGCACCAGTTCCTGGATGCCATGTCAGCACATGTCGGTGAGCATGTATATTTCCCCAATTCCTGTGAGGTATTGGCCAGCAATATGTGTCTCTTCCAGCAAATAGCGGAATACCCTGAGGTAGTGGGTGCAATAGACTGCACGCATATATGCATCAAAGCACCAGCCGGTGAGCGGGGTAGGGCCTTAATTAACCGCGAGGGCTTCCCCTCCATCAACTGCCAGGTCGTGTGTGATGCCCAGGGCATAATAATGAATGTGTGTGCTGGCTGCCCTGGAAGCTACCATGATTCCCATATCTGGTATCTGACGCAGCTGTACCAGACATTTGCCAATGGGGACATCCCACATGGTCACTTAGTGGGGGATGCTGGCTATGCACTGGAGCCGTGGCTGATGACACCCATCAGAAATGTACACACACCTGAACAAGAACGCCATAATGAGGCACACGCACAAACACGAAATGTAATCGAGCGTGTGTTTGGGCTGCTCAAGTCACGGTTCCGGTGCCTGGACACATCTGGTGGAGCCTTGCAGTACTCACCAACTACATGTACCCAAATTGTCATGGTATGTGCTATGCTACATAATATGATTCTGCGAAAACAGCTGCAGCAGGACCAGCATAGGGCTAAGCCAAACAGCCCCCCACCATTGCCAAGCCAATCACAGGCAGAGCGTGACTCAGAGGAGGAACAACCTGAGCCTGCCCCAGTAGGCAGAAGGAGGTGTGCCCAGTATGCCTTGGCCTTGGCAAAGCGGCAACCCATAGCACATACACTGGCTCAGTAGGAACCCTGGAAATGATACCTCTCTCTGACTCACACATATAGTAAAAGGGATGCCTAAGTTGACACAACCTGCTATCAAACATGTACAGGGAGTGTAGTATGTGCATCCAACATAGACAGCCCTGCAGCACCACCTGAGGCATGATTGCCATGTGTTAAGCAATGTAACACCATGTAGTATATGCAAACTTGATGACCCTGACTAACATCCTACCCTCACCAAGCATGATGCCACAATATGAAGATGAGATGATCAGTTACAATAATTGGCTTAAGTATTGCTGTTAGTCAAAGGGGATCCAATGCGTGCCAGCCTGGGATGACATGCTGAGCAAGACACGCTGCTCCACCTGCTAGGGATGGCATGCACCTATCAGTCCTGGCCTTTTGGATACTGGCAAAGGCTGTTGTCACCCCCACCGTGCCTTGAATAGGTAAAGCTCAAAACACAAACCCACCTCCATAGGTATCACAAGGGATAAGAACCTAGATGTAATGCTACCCAATGCCAGAAGTCTAAACTGCAAGATGCATGCAGTCTAAACTCCCCTCAGCATGGAGAATGTTGATATCTGTCCTGTAACAGAAAACTGGGTCAAGGCTCACAAGAGCACCCTAACACTACCAGGTTACACCTCATACCGTGCTTTACAGCCCCAAAACATGGAACAAACTACAAAAGGAGGGTGACTAGCAATAATTGTCAAGGATAACCACACCCCCATGTTGGTACCACAACAAGAAGCAGCATGGACTATCCATGGTCAAGTAACAATGGCTAAAACTGCCTCCCAGTTTGTAGCCTGCTACAGACTACCCTCCTAACACCAGGAACTGCACTTGGCCTACGTTGGAACACATGGAAATATCAAGCTCTCCAAACAACATTACATTGGGTGACTGAAAATACTCAAACATAGACTGGGAGCATTATTCCAGCTCCAACACCCTAGACGAAAGGTTCCTAGAATCCATAAACCAAAATGCTCAGGAACAATGTACCACTCCCACAAGAGGGGTAAGCATACTGGATGTGATAATCAGTAACATGGGTACTGGATGGCAAGATGAGAAGTGCATCCCTCACTGGTAAGATCAGACCATAGAGTAATCACACTGGATATTCACATCCTGACCACAGTCCCTGGCCAGAAAACCACAGTGAAAAACATGTGTAAAGGAAATGTTGCACTCCTCCAAACTGATGTGGAATCCATTAAAGGCCCTGTGCCTGTGGAAAATATGGGCCACACCTCAGAACCCTTTATAAATGCATTCTATGAACACTTTCAGGAATGCATGGATTATGCAATCCCAAATAAAACCAAGGCCCAATTCCATACACGCAGGCATCTGGCATGGTGGACCCCAGCCATTACCAAACCATGCAAGAGAATGAGGAAGCTAATACATGATAGAGCAAACCCAAAAAGGGAAGTAATCTCTGATCAGTATTATGGCAATAAAATATGGCCACTCATAAAATCCACTAAGGCCAGCTACAACAAGTTGAATCTGTGAATCTTGGGCAATGTTACACCTGCCCCATGTACACAGACAACCCCCCCCCAAGAAATACAAATATATGTGAGAGATGCAACCATTTATCCAAACTGGAGGCTGAGCTCTCTCAACTCAGTACTGTCAAAACTAGTCAGGAGGAGAAGGTAACCACACACACCACAGACCCAGTCTCACATAGACCTATCACAACTGCAAACCAAAGACATAAACACACAAAAACATTCCCGGAGGCTCTAATTAAAAATCCACCAAATCAACAGAGGCCTCCAAAGCAGACACCCAAGCAACCACTACCTCCAAACATAGCACATGCAACACATAGTACACAAAGTCGGTGTGCCAAACAGTCACAGCCTGTAAGGACAAACAACATGCCTGATACACTTGTAATAGGTGACTCCATAGTCAGACACACTGATGTCCCGCTCACCAGACTGAACAAGGAAAAGGGTACAGTAAGCTGCCTGTAGGCTGCTACAATCCGCCACATAACACAAGCACGCAGGTCACTCCAAAGCAAGTACAAATATGACTCAGTCATTGTCCATGCTGGTGTGAATGACCTGAGACGTACCTCCCTGGACTACATGAAAAGAGACATAGAGGAGCTCTCTGATTATGTAGGCCAGGCCGGTATGACTCTGACCCTGAGCAGCATCCTACCCTCACCAAGAATGATGCCACAGTACAAACACAGAATGATCAGCTTTAACAATTGGCTCAATTACTGGTGTCATTCCAAGGGGATCCAATGTCTGTCTGCTTGGGATATCATGCTTGACAAGCCATGCTGCTTTGCCAGGGATGGCTTGCACCTGTCACCCCTGGGCGTCTGGATATTGGCTAAGGCTCTTGCCACCTCCATAGTGCCTTTTGTAGGCAAGGCTGAAAAGACAAACCCACCTCCCTAGAAAACATAAGTGGAAAAAAACATAAGGGTAATGCTGCTCAATGCCAGAAGTCTAAACATCAAGATGCACACTCTCGAGGCCCTCCCCAGTATGGAGAACATCGATGTCTGTGCAGTTATGGAAACCTGCATCAAGGCTCCTGAGAGCACCCCAGCACTACCAGGTTATACCTCATATCATGCTTTTCGGCCCCAAAACCTGAATGTCTCTCCAAATACCAAACAAGGTACTCACAAATTACCACATAGGTGGTAATCCATTACGTATGGAAGAAGTAATCAGGGACCTAGGGACACAAGTGGACAGTAACCTCTCATGTGACACTCACATTGCCAACGTGGCTAGGAAGACCTTCTATATTGGCCACCTTATCATGAAAGGATTCACATCTACATCAAGAGAGGTCATTGTGCCCCTATACTCTTCTCTTATCAGGCCCATAATTGAGTACAATGCCCCATTTGGGATGTACCTTACCCGACACCTGCAGCAGTTAGAAAGACCTCAAAAGTACCTCACCAAGAGGATAAAGGGTCTCAAACATTTGTCATATGCTGCCTGGCTGAAGACACCTCAGCTGTATGCAGTCACATACTGCCTACTCAGAGGTGACGTATGCCCAATGTACAAGGCCATGTCCAATACAGAATTAATGGACATGCTCCACCTCAGAAAATCCAAATCCATCAGAGCCGCGAGAGCGAGAGATGTCAACCTCAACACATAAATAAATAGGATGTGCTGGAGGGACAGATTCATAACCCAGAGGCTCCCTACACTCTGGAACAGAATCCCACTCCATGTTAGGCAGAGCCCCTCACTGACTCTCTTCAACAGGAATATTGCCAAGTGGATGGGAGATCGTAGATTTACACTGGGAGTCTTCACTGTGTCACATCTAGACAGAGGCACAGTAAAGTAAACCCTAAATGGGCATAATATTCACATAGCAAGGGGTGATGAAAGCCACACACACTCTGGCTAGGCTTATAAATGCCCTAGGGCAGATAGCCTAGTATGAACCTATGAACCTATGAAGATACAAATTGTACAGGTCACTAAGGATAATCACAAGGCTTTCTTAACTGATGGTAGGAACCTTGTTGGGAATTCACAGATATGCTCTGAATTACCAAATATTACAAACAATACACCAATCCCACACACATTGCCAACATCCAACCTGACAGGTTCAGTGCAAACTCCCCCCCCCCCCCAAAATGCCAAATATCTATCCCAGCAGAGTGCTGGCCCCCTGACATTGCAGATGCTGAGGTAACAGCCAGCATCTTCAAAGCAAAACACACAGCATCAGTGGGACAAGATGGTGTCCTGGACTGTGTCCAACGTGAACTCCAAGAAGAATGGAACGCCAAATAACACTACTGCTCAATTTCAGCCTTACCACAGGATATGTACCCAAAGAGCAGTGTACAGCAACAGTGGTCCCTCTCCACAAAGGTGATGCATGAATGGATACTGCAAACTATCACTCCAGAATCCTGACAAGCTTGGTCTGCAAAGCTGTGGAAAGGATCATCATGGACCTCAGAAATAAAGATATTGGGGACCTACAGACACTGGACCCTACCCAGCGTGGTTTTCTTAAGGGCAGATCCTGCCCCTTAAACATGTTTGACTCATTTGAAACAGTCATCAAGGCCATTGATGAGGGGAATGTGGTCCACACAGCCTATCTGGACCTTGCAAAAGCCTTCCATACAATACCCCACGTGTTCATTATAGATAAGCTCACCAGCTTAAATATAAACCCCCATGTCAGTAGATGGGTTGCAAACCAGCCCAAGGACAGAACTGACATGGTCAGAAATGCTGCAGCCATGTCAGACTACAAACCAGCTACAACTGGCATCCCACAAGGCTCGGTCCTGGGACCTCCCTTGTTTGGTATATATTTCCCATAGGTACAGGCCAACATGGAAGGACTGTGTCTGAACAAGTTTTCAGAGGACTACAAACTGGCCACCATATCTGACCCTCCAGCTGACACAAGCATCCTACAAAAGGGCCACATAGAAACAGACAACTGGTGCCAGAGCCATGTCTTCAAGCTAATTGCAGAAAAGTGTATAGTCATCCCCTGTGGATAAACAATAAGTGCCCACCAATTACCACATAGGTGTTAACCCATTAAGTACTTTAGAAGTAATAAGAGACCTGGGGACACAAGTTGATAGATATCTTGCATTTGACAACCATGTGGCTGTAGTGGTTACAGAAACATACCATATACCCACCTAATCATGAAGGTAGTCAGATCTAGATCAGGGGAGGTCATCGTGCCTCTCCAGTCATCCTTCTTCAGCCTCACAATTGAGTACAATGGCCCCTGTGGGATGTACCTCAGCAGACACCTCCATCAACTGGAAAGACCCCAAAAGTACCACACCAGGAGGATCAAAGAGCTTGAACAGATGCCATGTGTTGCCTGATTAAACAAACTGCAGCTCCCACACAGTGCCATACTGCCTGCCCAGAGGCAATCTGTGCCTGATGTATAAAGCCATGACCAAGCTGGAATCAATGAACATGCTGCACCTTGTACAATCTGAATGCCAGTGAGCTATGCATATGAGAGACCTGAACCCCAGCACTGACATAAATAGGACATTCTGTAGTGATTGATCCATAACCCAGAAGCTCCCTCCACTCTTGAGTAAGCTCCCAGTACAGGTTAGCCAGAGAGTCCCTCATTGACTCTCCTCAAGAGGAATCTTGATGAGTGGATGGGAGATGGTAGGTTTACCCTGGGTATCACTGTTATGTCACGGGTAGACAGAGGCACAGTATACTAACCTTGAAATATGTCATGGCAAAATCTAGTTACAATGTGTGTTGAAGGACAAACACACTCTCTGACTAGCAGTAGAAATGGCCTAGGGCACATCACTAGTGTTTGTCAAAGTCCACCCAAGTTGCGGAATACACTATCAATGTTGGACAAGCCTGGTTTAAGTAGTCCATATTTGAACAAAATGCAACATGGTCATATGTGCACAACTGGCCCTTAACCAGTCTGGTGTGCTCACTATGAATATTTAAAGCAGTGATAGGACTGAAACCCAGGATACTGTCCACCACAGTGAAAGTACTGAACCAGTACACTATATGATATTACAGTGTTTGGTCAGTATGAAAGGATGTTGACAACTGTATGCAAACTATCCCATGGAAACCCTGCAGGCACAGTATACTCCCTGTTGGGTTCAGACACAAAGCAGTTGGGCAGTAAGTACACAACATGACTCCCAACACACAACTATAAATGTGAAATATTGTTGAAGTTCACACACAACCACAAATGTGGTGGACTGCAGATTTCAACATATGGAAAGCTCACACTGGGCATGCTCGCACACTTTGATAAATGAGACATATGTCAGGCAACAAGCCATGGAAAGCCTGAACTGGGCATGCTCACACACACAGGCCATGTCTCAGTTTAGCAGTTGGCCACACATATCTGGTATTTGTATGTGTTAAACCAGGAACCAACCACAATACAGCAATCTGCCTAGTGCACACAGTTAAATGACTACAGAGACATAAGTTAAATAGTGGATCCCTCTCATATTCAAACATCTTCCACAGATACACAAGTTATTCATAGAAACAGGGAAAGCTATGGCAATAAAGACCTGCAAACAGTTTATCAGCAACAAATATTGCGCATCTGAAAATGAAACATATGGGTGTAGAGGTCAATACTAGGCTGTTTGCCCTAGGGAATACAAGCTTAGCCAGAGTGTGCTTGGTGTCTGCCTCCCCAGTACAGTAGGCTACTGTGCCTCTGTAAAGTAGGTCACAGAAGGCACCGTTTAAGGATAGTGTGCTGTGCCTCCGTCAAGCAGGGACACAGTGGAGATCCCAGGGGTTGAATTTGCAATGTCACATCCATGTGGCTGGTGTTTGCTGGAAGAGGGTTGGTGAGGACTTATAACAGTAATTGGGCATCAATTACAGACTGAGGGGAGCCTTATCTGCAGTGTCTGGACAATTTCACTGTCAACACTTTGACGTGATGAGTTTGAGGGATTGAAGTGTCGTGCCAATACTGTTCAGAGACGTCCTCCCTCTGTGGGATATTGCTCTGTAATGTATTAGCTCCCTCCTTCTGTTGTACAGCTTATATATGGCTGGTGTACACCAGACAGGTCTCCTGTTGTGGAGGAGTCTTGGGTTTATTTGGGATAGCATGATCAATGCAAACCTTCCAGATGATCATAGAATGCAATTGTCCTGCAAATGCTCAGTGTGTGTGTGTTTGGGTGAGGGGGGTTAGTGTGTGTGTGCAATTCTGTGTGAAAGAAATGTCCCTTTTGGCAACTAGAAGAACACACTACATGATGCACATTCCTCTTTCTAAACACTGATGATGTCAGCACCCTATAAGTATAGCAGGAGAAGGAAAACCTCCCAGTAATGTGAATAGCGCACTCCGCTAATGCGTCTCTCTCAAGCGTCATAACATAGTTAGGTAGAGGTTTGAATCCTGCAAATGCTCAGTGTGTGTTTGGGTGAGGGGGGTTAGTATGTGTGCAATTCTGTGTGAAAGAAATGTTCCTTTTGACAACTAGATGAACACACTACATAATGCACATTCCTCTTTCTAAACACTGATGATGTCAGCACCCTATAAGTATAGCAGGAGAAGGAAAATCTTCCAGTAATGTAAATAGCGTACTCTGCAGATGCATCTCTCTCAAGTGTCATAACATAGCTAGGTAGGGGTTTGAATCCTGTTAATGCTCAGTGTGTTTGGATGAGGGGGGTTAATGTATATGCAATTCTGTGTGAAAGAAATGTCCCTTTTGGCAACTAGAAGAACACACTACATGATGCACATTCCTCTTTCTAAACACTGATGATGTCAGCACCCTATAAGTATAGCAGGAGAAGGGCAACCTCCCACTAATGTGAATAGCACGCTCTGCTAATGCGTCTCTCTCACGTGTCATAACATAGTTAGGTAGGGGTTTAAATCCAGCAAATGCTCAGTGTTTGGGTGAGGGGTGTTAGTGTGTGTGAAAGAGATGTCCCTTTTGGCAACTAGAAGAACACACTACATGATGCACATTCCTCTTTCTAAACACTGATGATGTCAGCACCATATAAGTATAGCAGGAGAAGGGAAACCTTCCAGTAATGCGAATAACACACTCCGCTAATGCGTTTCTCTCAAGTGTCATAGCATAGTTAGGTAGGGGGTTGAATCCTACAAATGCCATGTGTGTTTTTGTCACACAGTTTGTCCATGTGTGTGGGGTGTTGCTCTTAATATTGTATGACATAGATTATATCAGTAATGTCAATGCACACATGAGGTATGTGTGTGCCACATAGACATATGTACCTGTGACTTTAAATAGTTCCCATGTCTGAAGCCTGCCTCATGTGAATACATGGAATTTGCATTACACATCTTTATGACTGTGGTTTTCTGTGCAGGGGCTGCATTTGGTATGTGAATATACATTGAGAGTAGTCTATGGTGTCATCTTACCAGCGAGGGATACACTTCTGGTCTGGAGCATATAGACCACATGTTGGTGATGATCAGGTGCAGCATGTTTTCCCCTCTTGTGAGAGTGGCAACAAGTTGTTCCATAGCAACTGAGTGTATGGATTGTAGGAACCTTACACCTAGGGTGTTGGAGCTACAGTAATGCTCCCAGTCTATGTGTGGGTAAATGAAGCTGCCCAATATATTGTTGTTTGGAGACACCTGCAAATATCCATGTATTCTTAAGTAGGCCAAGTGGGTTACCTGGGTTTAGGAGGGTGGTCCGTAGCAGGCTATGAACTGGAAGTCAGTTTAACCCACAGTTGGTTGCATGTGGATAGTCTGTGATGCGTCACACTGTGGCAACAACCTGGGGGTGTGGGTATAGGTTCATAGGTTCATACTAGGCTATCTGCCATAGGGCATTTATAAGCCAAACCAGAGTGTGTTTGGCTTTCGCCACCCATTTTAGATTAATGTTGCTATGCCCTTTTCTGAGGTTAGTATACTGTGCCTCTGTCGAACATTGACACAGAAGTGATACCCGGAGTACACCTACAATCCCCCATCCACTCATCATGATTCCTCTTGAAGAGAGTCAATGAGGGACTCTGCCTAACCTGGACTGGGATTTTATTCCAGAGTGAAGGGAGCCTCTGGGTTATGAATCTGTCCCTCCAGCATGTCCTATTGATGTCAGTGCTGAGGTTCAAGTCTCTCGAGTGCAAATCTCAATGGGAGATTGATTTTCTGAGGTGCAGCATGTCCATTACTTCCGGGTTGGACATGGCATTATACGTCTGGCACAGATCGCCTCTGAGCAAGCGGTATGCCACTGAGTGTGGAGTTATGTTAACCGGGCAGCATATGCCATCTGTTTGAGCCCTTTGATCCTCTTGGTGAGGTACTTTTGTGGTCTATCCATTGCTGCAGGTGTCTGGTAAGGTAAATCCCAAAAGGGGCATTGTACTCAATATGGTCCTGATGAGGGATGAGTAAAGAGGCACGATGACCTCCCCTGATCTAGATGTGAATCCTGTCATGATTAGGTGGGCTATATAAAATGTTTTTCTAACCACTTTGGCCATGTGGTCATCAAATGAGAGATTGCTATCAACTTCGGTCCCCATGTCCCTAATTACTTCTTCCGTACATAATGGATTACCACCTATGTGGTCATTTGTGGCCACTTTGTTTTTGCCAAAGGTGATGACTATACACTTTGTGGCATTTAGCTTGAGGCCATGGCTCTGGCACCAGTTGTCTGTTTCTATGAGGCCCTTTTGAAGGATGGTTGTGTCAGCTGGAGAGTCAATTATAGTGCCCAGTTTGCAGTCATCCGCGAACTTGGTCAGCCACAGTCCTTCCATGTTGGCCTGTACCTCCGAGACATATATACCGAACAGAAGAGGTCCCAGGATTGAGCCTTGTGGGACACCACTTGTAACTGGTTTGGAGTCTGACATGGCTCCAGAAATTCTAACCATGTGGGTTCTGTCCTTGAGCCAGTTTGCAACCTATCTAGTGACATAGGGGTGTATATTTAAGCTGGTGAGCTTATCTATAATGCCCGAGTGGGGTATTGTATCGCAGGCTTTTGCGAGGTCCAGGTAGGCTGTGTGGACCACCTTCTCCTTGCCAATGGCCTTGGTGACTGTTTCAAAGAAATTAACCAGGTGTAAGAGGCAGGATCTGCCCTTAAAGTCACACTGGGTAGGATCCAGTGTCTGTAGGTCCCCAATATCTTTATGTATGAGGTCCATGATGATCCTTTCCATAGCTTTGCAGACCAAGCTAGTCAGGCTTATGGGGCGATAGTTTCCAGGATCCATTGAGGCACGACCTTTGTGAAGAGGGACCACTGTTGCTGTACGCCACTCTTTGGGTACATAACCTGTGGTAAGGCTGAGATTGAACAGTAGTTTTATGTTTGGGTTTAGCTCATCTTGCAGTTCATGTAGGATGCAGCCCGGGACACCGTCTGGTCCCATTGATGCTGTGTTATTTGCTTTGGAGAGGGCGGCTCTTACCTGAGCATCTGAGATGTCAGGGGGGGCAGTACTCTGCTGGGATAGATATTTGCCCTTCTGGTGGGGGAGGGGAGTTTGCGCTGAACCTGTCAGCTAGGATGTTGGCAATGTCTGTGGGTTCGGAGTAGTCTTTTGTCATTTTGGACTAATTCTGAGCATATCTGGGAATTCCCACCCAGGTTCTTAACATAACTAAAGAAAGCCTTGTGATTATCCTTAGTGTTCTGTGCATTTCATCTCTCAAAGCTGTCCTTAGATGATTTTATGAGTGCCCGTAGTATTTTGCTAACACTGAACAGAGATGCCTCCCCTTTTTGGTGCTTTTCTCTATCATGTAGTAGCTTCCTCCTTCTATTGTATAGTTTGGTTTTGGCTGTGGTCCACCAGACAGGACGTCTGCCTTTGTAGGATTGGGTCTTGTTTTTATTTGGGATTGCATGATCCATGCATTCCTGAAGGTGTTCATGGAATGCGTTTATAAAGGATTCTGTGGTCTGGGCCGTATTTTCCACAGGCCCGGGGGCTTTGAAGGATTCCACCTCAGTTTTGAGGGGTGTGGAATTTGCTGTAGAAATACACTGTGGTTTTGTGGGCAGGGGGTGGGGTTGGGATGTGAATATCCAGTGAGATTAGTTTACGGTCTGATCTTACCAGTGAGGGGTACACTTCTGGTCTGGAGCATAGAGTCCCCATGTTGGTGATGAACAGGTCCTGTATGTTTCCCCCTCTTGTGGGAGTGGTAACAAGTTGTTCCATAGCATTTGAGTGTATAAATGCTAGGAACCTTTGAGCTAGGGTGCTGGAGCTAGAGTAATGCTCCCAGTCTATGTTTGGGTAGTTGCAGTCCACCAATATAATGGTGTTTGGAGAGACCTTCATATTTCCAGTGTTCTCAGGAAGGCCAAATGGGGTTCCTGGGTTTGGGAGGGTGGTGTGTGCCAGGCTATGAACTGGAAGGCAGTTTTACCCACTGTTAGTTGCACATGGATAGTCTCTGATGCTTCGTGTTGTGCCACCAACCTGGAGGTGTGTGTATCTTTGATGAATATTGATAGTCCCCACCCCTGTTCTGGTTTGGTTCAAGTTTTGGGGCCGACAAGCATGGTATGAGGTATAACCTGGCAGTGCTGGGGTGCTTTTGGGAGCCTTGAACCAGGATACTGTTAATGCACAGATATTGATGTTCTCCATGCTAAGGACAGTTTCCAGTGCATGCATCTTGAGATTTACACTGCTGGCGTTGAGTAGCATTATTATTAGTTTCCTATCCCTTGTGATACCTATGGAGGTGGTTTTGTCTTTTGAACCTTGACTAAAAAAGGCATTATGGGGGTAGCAAGAGCCTTTGCCAATATCCGAAAGCCCATGGGTGACAGGTGCAAGCCGTCCCTAGCAAAGCATCGTGGCTTGTCGAGTATGTCATTCCAGGCTGACAGGCATTGGATCCCCTTTGAATGACACCGAAACTTAAGCCAATTGTTGAAATTGATCACCTTGTCTTCATATTGTGGCATCATTCTTGGTGAGGGTAAGATGCTACTCAAGGTCAGGGTCATACCAGCCTGGGCCACATGCTCAGAGAGCTCATCTATGGTTCTTATCATGTAGTCCAGGGAGGTACGTCTCTCACACTGGCATGGACACTGACTGAGTCATATTTGTACATGCCTTGGAGTGACCTGTGTGCTTGTGTTATGTGGCGGATCATAGCGCCTGACAGGCATCTCACCGTGACCTTCGCCTTGTTCAGCCTGGTGAGCGGGACATCAGTGTACCTGACGATAGAGGCACCTATTACAAGTGTATCAGGTGTGTTGTTTAGCCTTAAGGGCTGTGACTGTTTGGCACACTGGCTTTATGAGCTATGTGTTGCACGTGTTCTGTTCTGGGGTAGCAGTTGCTTGTGTGTCTGCTTTGGAGGTGTCTGCTGCTTAGGCAGAATTTTATTTAGAGACTCTGAGTATGTTTTCGTGTGTTTATGTGTTTGGATTGCTGTCGTGGTAGGTCTATGTGAGACTGGAATTGTAGTGACTGTGGTTTCCTTCTCCTCCTGACAGGTTTCGACAGTACTGAGGTGAGAGAGCTTAGCCTCCAGTTTGGCTATATGGTTGCATCTCTCACATGTGTTGGAATTTGTTGGGAGGAGGAGAGGGTTGTCTGTGTACATGAGGCAGTTGTAACATTGCCTCTAGATTCCCAGATTCACCAGCTGGACCGGAGAGGAGATTGACAACTGACCTTTGGACATGCTAGAATAGTATTGGGAATTCCTTTATAATTAACAACAAAAAGGGCCAATGGGGAACAAGGTACTCAAGGTGAGTTTGTGAGGGTGTAGTGCTTTTAATTTGTTAGTGCTGGCATATATAAATGCTTTAGTGAGCAAGTGCCAGGTAACTCAAATGCAATGTGTTACAGGTAACTTAAATGCAAAAATGACAAACAGTAACTTTCTGTCAAGTGAAACAAGGAAATACGTACAGTAAGCAATGCAGATGTCACTAGGGATCCACAGAGGCGCTGTAAAGCTGCATTTCAGGGAAATAACAAGCAAACAAGTATACAAACAAAGCTACATTCAGCAGGCCTGGATCTAGTCTATGCTACAGCAAACAAGGTGTACCAATTTCAGTAAGAAACAGTTCAAATATGCAGGCAATATAAGCCTTTAGCCAGAAATTCCCAGCACAGACGGGCAGAGTCCAGCCTCTCCTCCCACAAGAGTGCAGACCATGAACCTTCGTAATGTAAAATAACTGGCCTGAAGCCCAAGTGCTTAAACCAGAACTAATACACATTTAGAATAACAGACACTGAGTCCTCAATCAGCAGTTCCCAACTTAGTAGGATGTATGCTACCTGTCCTGCCACCACAGTATCCTTGACATTTAATGAGACTCACCCTCCTGTCATAGTTAGTTCTGTGTTTTGGGGCTGTCAAGCATGGTATGAGGTGTAACCTGGTAGTGCTAGGGTGCTCTTGGGAGTCTTGAACCTGTTGTCTATTACTGCACAGATATCAACATTCTCCATGCAGAGTAGAGTTTGGACTGCATGCATCTTGCGGTTTACATGTCCATCATTGAGTATCATTACTTCCATTTTATTATCCCCTGTGCTACCTATGTAGGTGGCCTTCTGTTTACAGCCTTACCACCAGAATGCAAAGATGTGCAGACATTACACTATGGTAATTAATAGGGGTGTACCAAACAATACAATGACAATCATACTGTTAATGCATCAGGCATACTGGGATATACCCACAATGATATAATTACACTGTACTGTTGACAACATGATAATATTACTACACTTCTATGTAGTCACCCTGTGCATCAGCACCATGTTAACCTGTTCCTGCATCGATGTTACAGATTGCAGGAGGTGGCACAGTTTCATCATATGCACAAGGTGTGTACTTGGTATGCCTGAGTCTGCCACTGATACAACCAATCGACATGTATGTGTGTGTGCGTTAGTGAGGGAAAACAGTACAAGATGGGGCAATGTTGATGCAGTGTGTGCGTGTATGTGTTAGCCCTAGGTGTTAGCATTATGCATGTGTGTATGCATGCACACAGTTCCACCTCATGGCTGCCATATACGGGTGTTTGTGGACAGCCACAGACTGTACCTGCCAGGTCATACAGATCACTGTCTCTGGCCACGGACATGGTACCTGCGCCTGGCAGAGATGCTACGGACAGTATCAGGTACTAAGCCAGACTGGGTACTGTCATCAGAAGCAGTTGGTTGATGACTGGAGACATGTCCCTGCTGGGACTGTCCAGAGCCACATGCACGTGGTCTCCTATGGCGGTCTGATGACAGCACAGACCCAGCATTGCTGGGGCTGTTACTGGCACTATGGGAGCGGCCGCGGGTTTATTGTCGTCCACGATGACTGCCAGCTGCTGCTGTTGCTGGCATATGTCCACATCGACGCCTCAACCATCCTGCATTGCCCTGGCTCATGGACATGTAGTTGTGGAACAGATCTAATGTGTCCCCCTAATGTCTGTCAATGACCTCGGTGAAATTACGGATGGCAGCCGCAACGTCACGCATAGTGTCATTCATAGCAGTGCGATGTGCTCTCAGCCCCCTCAGACCCTGCCTGGTGTACCATTCCATGCGTGACTGTGCCTGCATTACAGCCCGGAACATAGCTGAGGTTGAAAGACCTCTGTGGGCACGTCTGACAGGGGCAGTACGACCACGGATCTCCCACAAGAACCCCTGGACATCTGCCTGTGTGGTACCATGTCAGGACTCTGGCCATGGCTGCTGTGAGGGGATGCATGTGCCACTGATACCACATTACCCTGGTCAATGCCCATTGTATGCTGTCCATCACCTAGGGACATTGGTGACAATGGATGTATTGGCAGGATGACTGTGTGCATTGATGGGTTTGACAGCTGTGTACTGTCGATTGGCTGACCAACAACGGACCCTGGCACACCTCCCTGTGCTATTACACAGGTATCATCATTATCACTATCCCCAGCAGCGGATTCAGGTTCCCTGCTGCACACCACCAGAGCAACACCAGAACCTGTGAGAGGAAGACAGGAAACACAGTTTACAATGTGTACACAATGTTACCACAGATGCACACGGGCACATGCACACATGCACACTTGCACACATGGGCACATGGGCACATGCACACATGCACACATGCATACATGTGCACATGCGCACATGCACACATGCACATGGGCACATGGGCACATGCACACATGCACACATGCACACATGGGCACATGCACACATGGGCACATGCACACATGCACACATGTGCACATGCACACATGCACATATGCACACATGGGCACATGCACACATGCACACATGCACACTCCTCAGTACATGTGATACAAACACACAGACACAAACACACCTGCAATCAAACACATAGCAATACCATTTGAGGGTATTATTACTATTATTATCATTAGTATTAAAGGTATTGTTATTACACACTCACCAGCATGGATTGGCTGCCTTGCTGTTACACCAGAGGGACCTGCACAAATAAGACATTTATTGTCAGTGGGCACAACTGTGCCATTGATACTGTGAGTATGATACAGTTCAGTAGTACAACAGTTGGCTTTCACAGGTCTACTGCTGATATTGAGAATATCACTCTTGCACAATAATTACCAGGATAACAGCTACAAACACAGTACACACCTCACACATGCATAAACTACCAGTGTAGAGAACAGTCAACTATAGGTATTGCATGTTACCTGCACACTCCAAGTCCTCATGCTGGGTGGCTCCAGCCTCCATCATTACACATGTGTGTGGATGTTGTTGTTGTTGGGCTGGAGCCACAACACTTAGGAGGAGCCCCTCCAGTCTGGTGAGGGGGGGTGTATAGCCGCCCCACCACCTGTGGCAAGCTGTTGCCTGTGGATATCAGACACACGCTGACGGACATTTCTAATTAAATCACTGCAGTGATGGCGTACCTGCTCATATGTCCGGTTATGCATGCCTATGTCATTTACCCGACGGACAAGGTCTTGCCACAGAGCAGCCCTCTCCTGCTGGTTCTGGCTGGTGCGGGAAAAGAGTGTGGCAAAATCCCACACCAGGCTCTGGTGTATGTCCTCTTCCTCTGCAGCAGAGTACATGGGGTTGCGCTGGTGCACCATCGCCCTGGAAGGAAAAGAAAAATATGTGAGCAAGTGATATGGCACACATAATACTCTACTGTAGTGATATCACTGAACTGCCATATATAGCATCTGTCTGTCTATTGGGGGATACACATGTAAATGACCACATATCAGTGCTCAGCCAACAACTGTGTGACAGTGCCTGGCACACTCCATACAACAAACTAGTATACTCCAGCAGTTGGCACACTGTTTGAGGTCCAATGCACAGCCTCACACTGGGGGTTTGTATCAAGGTAATGTATGGGGAACATTGTCAACCCATGCAATGCATGCAATGCACAGTACAAATTGCACTGGTAATGCACCGTAGACTTTGTTGCCATAACCATACCTACACCGCAGTTACATACAGGGAACCACAGCACAACATATGGCAATGTAGTATGTTTGTATCCCAATACCTGACACATCTTTCACTGGCCTCACACCAAGGACACACACTACCATGACAGACACAAAGTCATGCTGAGCAATCACACCATTACAGACCTTGCACACGGTCAGTGGCACACTCATTCCAACTCACATAGTTGGTATTGCAATGAGTACATGTGTGTGCGCATTGTGTCATAGGCAGGTAGTATGCTATTGGCCCTGGGCCTACAGCATCATACTGTTATGCTACCCTGCCCCTTGGGACACATGTAATGTGATTGTAGTTGCTCCCGTCAAACAGTTACACAGGGTGACTAATATGGCATATTACCTATCTGCATAACATTCAACAGGGGTATGTCTGACATCTACTAATGGGGAGCCTTGCTTCTTAATGCTGGGTGGTTTACTCCAGGGTATGGCTTATTTGTGGGTAGGAACCTGTACCTCCACCATGTGCTCTTTACTGCGGTGCCAAGGATGACAGACATAGGTCATTTAGGCTGGGGATATTGTGAGGTGTTACCATGGTTGTTGGACAACTGTTATGGGTGTGACTTAACTATGTATATCCAGCAGTGGTAACCTCTGTGTAGGTAGTATGAGAGGCACTCTATCTGTTGTTTTGTCAGTCACTCTGCATAGGTAATGTGTTTGAGGGCATTATCACTGTTTGTTAGGTATGACTGTGTCCTTCTCTCTTTCTGTAGTTGTCATGGGAGGTACATACCATGTAGGACATTGTGAGGTGTAGAGGGGTACAGTGACCTATATTTCCCTAGCTGACACACCATTTTTGCTGACACGTACCATGTACAGGTATTACAAGACTAGTGTGCTACTGTGAATATCAAAGGAGAGGCTATTGTGCACTTGTTTCCTGTGTTCCCTCCTGACACATCCAGTAGTAGGCAGGCAACCACATATGCGGTGGTTAGTGGTGTAAGTGTTTTGGAATGGGGTATGGTACTCCAGTATCCACACTGGTGTTCAGTCCATGCCTTTGTCACCAGGCACCTGTTGCAATACATCTGCACACATGTGCCTCTCTCAGTATATATATATATATATATATATATATGTATATATATATATATATATATATATATATAGAGAGAGAGAGAGAGAGAGAGAGAGAGAGAGAGAGATATTCATATACATACATATCTGTAGACATTCATATCTGTCTGTATATGTGTATGTATCTATATATATATATATATGTGTATGTGTCTATTAGATATATATGTATATACATATTCTATCTATCTATATATGTCTATCTATTTCTACATCCCTCTCTATCTATGTATACATATATGCATATTATATATAGATACATATATAAATATACATACATATACATATAATATATATATATACCTTTTTATTTACACATACGAATACACACACTAACATACTGCTAAACATCCATTACTGTACAACTGTACAACCTACATTGTACGTTGCACTACAACCTACATTGATATGTGCACATAGCAACCTTCACATACATATGTATGTCCAGCCTTCACTAACAGTTGCAGTATGTCCCCTGCCCTATGCACATCTTCATATATATATATATATATATATATATATATATATATATATATATATATAGATACAGACTGCTAACACATATGGAGGGTTCACAGTATGTAGACTATTACATTATTAGTTTACATTACCTTTGTCTGTCACTGCTGTTTGTGATGGCTTGCTGCTTGGTGGCCTGCTGCTGGTTAGCTTGCTGTTTTTTATTGTTTTATTTTCGGTGGCTGTCTCTGTGTCTCTTTTTCTGTTTTTCTGTTTTTTTTTTTTTTCTCTCACTCTCTCTCTCTGTCTCTCCCTCCGGATGTTGCAATGAAAGTATTGCATGTGTGGACTGGGAGTACAGGCTGCTTTTGTAGGTATATGCACATGTGCATGTGATGGCCTCTGCACCAATTGTTAGCCAGCATTTACTAATTGCATGCAGACTGCTGTGTGGTAATTGCAGTTCTCACTGGGATTTCAGGACAGTGCTATAAAATGTTAGGTTAGGTAGGTGTAGCCCTTTCAGATTTTCAAGGTGGGGACCATGCTGGTATGCTGTGGACACTGTTCTGTGAGTGTAAAGGTTGGTATGTCTCTCATATTTCAGGCTGTGTTGTAGGCACTGACATGCATGTTGTACTGACACCTGACTATTGCTTCCTCCAATTTATTCTTCTCAGTGTGTATGTTAACTGACACCTAATAATAATAATACTGTTTAAATGGGAGTATGTGCTTTCCTGTGGGACTTGTGGACTAACTGGTATACAGCAGTGGCTCTTGCAATTTGTTGCTATGGCTTCACTATTTGGCCTTTACATTCACTCCTTGAATGCCTGCTAGGTGTCTTTACTGGAATGTGTTGCTATGGCTTTCCTATTTTCCATTTACATTCACTCCTTGTAATGCTTGCTATATTTCTTTCAGCAGCAACTCCTTATATGTTTGTTGTGGTTTGGTGGTACTGCATGCAGTCTGGTCTGGCCAAGGTGTGGGGCTTGACACCTACAAGGGTATTTTATTTTGCTGCTGAGCAGTAGTGGGACCTTGTACTTTGTACTAACAGTTATGGATAGCAGGCACATGCAGCGCTTGTAAACTGCTATACTGTCCTTATTTTATTAGTTGGATACCGCCTTTGATATTTGTGGGTTGTACACCTACATGTGGGTGTGCTTGTGGAGGCTATTCTACAGCTATTCACAGAGTGTGTGACAGTAGACAGAATGATATGCCTGTGAGTTTGTGACACTTGCAGGCCTCAGATACTCTCAGGTGTATCTTTTAGCAGCCTCAGGGAGTGGTACATATCAGTGGGATACACCCGTGATATATTTCAGATATTCTGCAGTTGTGACTGTGGGGTATTTTGAGCATATGTATTACTACACCATTTCTGACATGCAAGTAGTGCATACTTTCAGTAATTGACAGTTACCATTACGTGGGATAAAACACCTTTCTGCCTACTGTTAGTACATTTCAGAGGGAGTCAGTGGGGCACAGTTAACATTTGTTTTCAAATCAGGGACATCCCTGTAAATCAGTCACAGTTGCGAGGTCTGGTCTCTTACCTATTCAAATATGGCAGTGTTTATCCTGCTCTGATAGTGTGTGTGGTTTGCAAGGTGCTACTGTCACATTATTACCTACTAGCTACCGATTAGCATGGCTGTTTCTCTTCTCACACTAATGTTATACAAATCCACAAGAATTGCCAGTAAAGATACAAGAAAAGCTTTGTATAATAGCCTTCCTATATTCCCTTTACATTCAGTCCTACTATTTCATGATATATTGCTTTCAGCACAAAGTTCTTATATATCAATCATGGCTTAGTGGTAAGTCATGCAGACTAATGTTTCCAAGGTCTTGGGTTCGAGACTGACAGAGGAATTTTATTTTGCTGCTGAGCAGACTACAGGCCTTGTCATTCAGAGTGACTAAGGCACTTTTAAGCAGTTGTAAGTGGGTCAGCACTGGTTTGCGTGGAGCTCACGCATGTGCAGTGCCGCTTAGCTTCACGCACACACACTTAGCTAAGCGCACACAAGCGCACACCCGCTTACAACTGCTTAAAAGTGCTTACTCTTGTGCACACTCACGCTAATTTCTTTGAAAGAAAAGAAAATGGGGAGATAGGAAAGTGGTGAAAAAGGGGGCACAAAAAGGGTAGGACAGTAGGAAAACAAGCTCGGGATTTGCAGGAAGGATGTAGGAAAGGCCCGTAGCTGCCCATTTCTTTATCAGCAACAGCTGTGCATATGTGTGTAATTTGGTGTGAAATTTGAAACCTTCCACCCCTGAGAGAGGGATGAGGACAACAAAATATGTTGTACAGCCAATTGTAATTACCAGTTCACATGTCCAGCAGACATGTCTGCAAAATGGGCAGCAATGTATGGGGCATATTTTTTTGCGGGAACAGAGTGCCCTTTTTTTATTTTCTTTTCAGGTGAGAGCGGAATGTGAGGTACAGGAAGTAGGCATATTTGGGGAGGTAGGTAGGGGAGGTTAACAGACAAGACAAACAAGACGCATACAGGGGTGGAGTATGACACATGTGGGGGGGAAACACAATTGACGGGGACGGATGTTTGGATATCGCGAGCCCATGAGCCCACAGATGGCAACAGTGGAACTGAGATCCCCACCCATGGGCAGTTGCCACTGTGCCTTCACAGCCCAGGACGGAGCTGTGCTGGAGGCTGTGTAGGACGGGCAGCAGGCACACCCGTGAGTTGTGCCACCTGAGCCAAAAGCTGGCGTAGGGGTTCAAGCACAGAATGCCTGATCTCGCTACGCACCACAGACCAGACACTTTGGAGGATGAGTGGACAGTCTCCTCCGGCCACGCTTGCAGAGGGGGGACAAGCCCCATCCCCTGCAGTGCTTCCACCCGAAGGTGGCACAGGGCCACCAGAGGAGGTTCCAGCCTGGGCACTAGTGCCAGGTGCACTCGCCAGCTGAGGTGGGAGAGGTGGGTCCGCTGGAACCCGCCTTCCCTGTTGTCCTATGTTTAGCAATATTTTATGACATTTTGGGTTAGTAACAAACAATACCATTCAAAATTAGTTGTAACAGCATGCATCAGTATTCCCATTAACCAAACACCCATGAATTCCAAACATTGAACAGCAAGCATAACACATGTATATTTTGAACAACAGTACACAATCCAACAGCATGCAGGTTTGATTGATGGCAACAGGCCATCAGGTTTGGATATGTGAACAGGACACATGCAGCAACGTACGTGCAAATATTTTTAAACCTTGTAGCCTGGGAACAAAAATGCTGGCATAATCAAACACCATTTAAATACATTGGTCAATTAAATTAACATTTAATTACATGTTTGTCCTTGTAAAATATCTTAAGACACATTATCTTAACTGTCAATTAAGAATAATTGTTATCAATTAAAAGTTTTTCGTTTTTGAAGTTTCTGTACGTGCAAATATGTTTGAACCAACAGGACAAATGTCCATAGGAATTAATTGTGAATACACATACCCAGTTTGTTGTGGAATGGCATTATTTGTGAATATAGGGTAGGGTGAAGAAATATTTCATTAACAACTTCAACTACCTATACATATTCTGTACATCTCTAGTAGCTGCAGATATATATACCCTACAGGTCTTAGTACAGTTTCCTATATGTCACCTTAGGAATGTTGGTGATGGGACTGTTACTGCTACATTAATATACATTGCATTTTTATTCATATACGTTCATATCTGGCTGTGTTCAGGTACAGCATCCTGCTACATTTCATTTATATGGCTCTAGACAACTGTGGATGTTCATTATTTCATACAACCATACTATCTCCATATTGCAAGGGTACAGCAACATATCCAAATTTTGGGACAGACACATTCCAGCTTCAGTACTTTATTTCAAACATTTCACTGTTTGGTTGTGGCTGTCTCATTCATTTCATTATGTACTGACTGCAGTATACTTTATTCAGAAGTTATAACACCTTTCTTGGTCAATTCATACCTCTTTGTCACACTCTCACTTGTTTTATTTTTGCAATTCAAGATGGTACTTTATTCTAGGCATTATTAACATGTCATACTTGGTTACAACAATCCTTTCCAACAGACTCACTTGTTTCATATGGCAGATTTTCAAAGGGGATGTATTTGACACATGTCTATTGTCTTTAGCTTGTTTACCACTAATTTTCAGGCTGCAGCAGGTTATCTGATATTACAATACAGGTGGGAAATCTCTATTTCAGACTTGTTTAATTTTTATTTCTGGATTACAGGCTGCATCACTTATCTAATCATACAGTACTAGCAGAATCTTTCTTCTAGTGTTATTTGAACTTTATTAATATGTAACTACACTGAACTCTTTTACAAGCTGTCTCACTTATATTGTATAACAATTACAGAAAAATAATTACTAACCTGCCTGGTGGCACAACCGCTCCAGCCTATCACCATAGGCTTGCCGATTCGCAGAACGCACACCTGCAGCTGTAATATAAATGAAGTAATATTGGAACATACATTTCCATAATATCAGCTAGGATAATTCCTTACATACATAATTACATGGATACTTACTCAGTAGTGGGGCGTTGGGCATTTGCCGGGCCTCCTGAATCCAACAGTTCAGTTGGTCCTGCTTTCATCTCTTCAGGTCCACATGGTGGTGACGGACCTGTTCACCAGTCCTTGGTATGCCTGTGGCACTGGTGAGATCATGTGCCAACCGGTTCCACGCCTCTGCCTTGTACGCGCCCCACAGAACCTGACCTTGCATGAGTTGAGCCTCATGATCGTGGACTAGGAGCCAAACCATGTATTTGGACTCCTCAACACCCCACCTCTGTGCTCGGAAGCAACTACCCTCTCCTACACCTGCCATCCTGACTGCAAATAGGTTCCACAATCAGTTATGCTGTGTATTCCCACCTATGGGGCTTATATATGCCGTTTTTCCCGCACTTATCTGTGATTGGCCATTTTGGAATTGTATCAGCTTAAAAAAACCTGCTTTGTCATGCTTCTATTTCCATTCATTCCTATATATATGCTAATACTGTATTTTTCAGTACAGCTCTCATGGCTTAGTGGTTCAGTATTTTGACTATGATGCACAGTATCCTGGGTTCGAGCCTGGGCATTGCTTTTTTTTTTATTTTACTACTGTCTAGACAGGCTAGGAGGTGTGTCTGTTTAAAGGTGGCTTTGATACAGGTTGCTCAACGTTGCCCGCCGGTAAGCCGGTTGGCGCACTGCGCAGCTCCGCACAAACGGGTTAGGCTGGTTAACGTGTTATTTGGCTATGAGCATGCATATTACGCTGTGAGAAATGTTGCGCAACTACGGGCACACAGTTTCAGTGTGTTAAAGTGTTGCTCAACTCCGGGCACTCATATTACACCTGTTAAACCACTGGTCACCTACGGGCAAACATACTCAGCTTGTTAGAGTGCTGCTCAGCTATCGGCAATTATAAAATATATTTTTTTTATTGTGTCAGATTTCTTCATAAAAACATGGCCCATTTCATTACATTTTACTTAAATTATAGTTTTATATATATATATATATATATATATATATATATATATATATATATATATATATATACATATATGTCAGGGGATTGTTTTGTGCTTATTTCATTAAAAATAAAAAATCATGTTGTTGGGGTTCGAACCGGGACTACCTCCTCTTTGGCCGACATCTCTACCGCTACGCTATTGCTACTTGGCTTATTTTGCATATTTAGATCTTATATGCTTTTTCAATGACTGCTAACTGTGGCAGAGCGAAGGGCACACCCGCGCAAACGAGTGCAATTATGGGCAAACATTTTTGAAATTATAAAAAAAAAATTAAACTGTTCATTTTTACGTTTTACATTTCAGTTGGGTTTATAGTCTGTGGGGGCATGTGTGGTGTTGTGTTTCTTGACATTTCTGTGGACTCGCTCGTGGGAGTTTCCTTTCGGGACTGTGATTCTTCTGGGGGCGTGTCCCTTTGCAGGACTCGCCGTGCGGACACGCCCCCTACATTGTTACACCGACCGTGTTAGCCTAGGGTGTGATTCAGCATGCCCTCATGAATATGCATGGCATGCTGACATCACCCCGTTTAACTGCAGCCTCCGTGTAAGACTTGCTAACTCTTACACGGAGGCTTCGTGAATCCTGCCCATCATCTTTCAATACAATGACAAATTAGTGAACATATGTGCTATTGTGACTTTCAATGTAATAAAATCAAAGAAATCTTAAAATCACACAGTTGTGTAGAAAAAGAGCTTACCTTACTGAGTTGTATTATGTTCCCTGAACCATGTGACATCTTCATATAAAAAGAGGAATCTGAAGTAACAGAAACATTGACTATGAAATCATTCTAATGCTGTATGCCCTATTAAACAAATAATGGGTTCATCTGTCATTACAAACAAATCACATAAAAATAAAAATATGTACCAGAGCTTAAACTGAGCATATTCATATATTCAAAATTCAGGGACACTAGATAAACTTTATCACCTGTATGAAAAAATGTATTAAACAGAGTATCTTAATAAAGTAGCAGGTCAACAGGTTACATAGTCCTTAGTATTAAGCTACAACCATAGATATGTCAGTCGTCTACTAGAACATGAGTAACAGACAAGTTTTGAAAATCCATTCTGCCTACTGTACACTTTTATTTCACTACTTGTTTGTAAGAGGTAAACAAACAAAAATTTCTAAGTATGAAAAATACATATATTTGTCTTTAGAAACACCCATCAGTTACACTTCTGTCAAGTCTATTAAGTCTTACTCCTGACCAAAGCAACTTGTCAGCTGAGTCTGATGATGCAGAAAGAACTTCGGGCCGTGTTTTACTTCTTCAAGTAATGTCTTTTTCAGAAATTATACCACAATCAGAGACCTCTGCCATCTTCCCAAATCCTGCCTAGTCCCTTCTTTAGGTCTTGTTCATGTGTGTTATCTGACTATCTCAAGGATTACATGCATAAAATTAGACCCTCTTAGTAACAGCCTTCATATCATTGCTGGAGCCTTCCTGTGTCCTGACAGAGTGCTCTTCAAACTATCTGGAGATATACAGAGCTAAGTATATTTTTCTGGCACTTCAGAGTTGTGTACTGTTAATTGTTGCTTGACTAATTTTATATCATTGCTGGCTGACTTCAGAGTTGTGCACTGTTATTTTTGCTTCACTGTATAGTTTTTCAGATCTCTGCTGAAGGTGTTGTTTTTTCCGTACCCACCCTCCCTATTCCTGTCTTGTTGTTTAAATTTGGAGACTTTTGCAGTTGCCCGTCCCCACTCTAGATTTGATCTGGGGCACTCCCACCAATCCCTTCTCTTTACCTCATTCTACCTAATAGACTCCTTCTGCACTTATTTTTAGTCATTTTTAATTTAATTAAATTTTTTAAAACTGTTTAGTCTAACATTGCTACATACTCAAGTGTGCTAGCTTGCACTGCATTTGAATAGTTTTTACTGCTGTTTTAGCTAATTTTCTGTATATATATAAAAAAATCTAAGCCTGTTTCCTATCTTTCCTGTAACTAGTGTAGTCCAGATTCAGATTTGCTCTATCCAGGACTGTATGTAAGCTTCTGAACCCCCCAAGCTTTCTGTGTTGGAGGGAAGCCTTCTAGCTTATCAGTGGAAGTGGTAAGCACTAGGTAACCTATGTACCACATAAGGAGTGATTCTGGCCCAGGAATTGTAGTTATTGTCCATTTGGGCAGTTTTTCCATCTCTCTCAACTTTCTAATTTAAAAGCCCGCATTTGCACTTCCCCACTTTCCTGTAACTAATTTAGTCCAGATACAGATTCTTAGTTTTAGCACTTGAATTTGCTTATTCGTGATCAGCACTTGTTCAGAACTTGTAAGCACTAAATAACATACTAATTACTACAGCACTCAAACTTCCTCATTACCTAGAGGAAAACAGTTTTGGTACTTACTTTCCTCACTTGCTTAGAGAAAAACAGCTCTTGTACTCACTTTCCTCACTTATCTAGAGGAAAATAGTTTTTTATTCAGGCATGTCCAAGGGTCAGCTCCCAGTGTTCTCTCCTGTCTATCTGATGAATCTGGGCATCTTGGGGCAATGTAGAAATTGCCTCATGTACACAGACAAGCCTCTCCTCCTACCACCCAACACTACAACCTGTGAGAGATGCATTTATCTAGCCAAACTGGAGCTAAAGCTCTCTCCAACCAAGACTGAACTTGACAGTCAAGAGGAGAAGGTAAACACTTGCACCACACCACACTCTTCACATAGTCTCTCTAAATCTACACCAGCAAAATCCACACATAGAAACACAAAAACATTCGCGGAGGCTCTCAATAATAATATGCTCAAGCAACAGAGACCTCCAAAGCAGAAATGCAAGCAACCTCCACCCCCCCAACACAACCCAAATGACACACAGCCCGCAGACTCAGTGTGCCACTCAACCACAGCCAATAAGGCAAAACAAAGTACTCAACACACTAGTCATAGGTGACTCTATAGTCAGGCACACTGATGTCCCACTCACCAGGCTAAACACGGAGAAGGTTACTGTCAGCTGACTGTCGGGTGCCAGGATCCGCCACATAACCCACGCACTCAGGTCACTCCACAACAAGTACAACTATGACTCTGTCATTGTCCATGTTGGTGTGAATGACCTGAGACATACCTCTGTGGACTACATGAAAAGAGACATGGAAGAGTTCTCTGATCTTGTTGCCCAGGCAGGTATGACCCTAGCCCTGAGTAGCATTATGCCATCACCCAGAATGATACCGCAGTACAGGGACAACATTATTGACTTCAACAATTGGCTAAGCTTCTGGTGTCATTCTACAGGGATCCAGTATCTGTCTGCCTGGAATAACATGGTCGAGAGACCACGATGCTTTGCCAGAGATGGCCTGAACCTGTCACCCCTGGGATTTCGGATACTGGCTAAGGTTCTTGCTGCCCCTATACTGCCTTTTTTAGGCAAGGTTCAAATGACAAATTTACCACCGTAACAGGAACAGGCAAGCAAAAACTGAGGGTGATGCTACTCAATGTTAGAAGTCTAAATCTCAAAATGCACTCACTCGAGGAACTCCTTAAAATGGAGAACATCGATATCTGTGCAGTGACTGAGACCTGGTTCAAGGCTCCAGAGAGCACCCCTGCACTACCTGGTTATAACTCATACCACACTTTTCGGCCATTTAACCTGGACCGGAACACCAAAGGCGGAGGTGTGTCCATATTCATTAAGGATATCCACATCTCCTGGCTAGTTGCTCAGCATAATGCAGCCAAGGTTATCCAAGTGCAACTAACTCTGGGCAAAACTGCAATCCAAATTGTAGCTTGCTACAGATCCCCCACCATGCCCCAAGATTCCCACTCCTCTTTTCTTGATGTACTGAAAAATATTAGGGTTCAACGAAACAACCTAATAATGGGAGATTTCATCTACCCTACCATTAACTGGGACAACTACTCATGTACCAACTCCTTCACTCAACACTTTCTGGAATTCATAAACTCCAATGACCTGGATCAACTTATCCACACCCTCACCAGGGGCAACAATATCCTAGATCTAGTCATTACCAACATGAATGACCGGTGTTCCACATCTGAAGTCAATGCCTCATTGGTCCGATCCAGCCATAAGCTAATTACCCTAGATATCCACATCCTGCCCCACTCCCCATTCAGGAAACCATAGTAAAAAATTTCTCCAAAGCCAACTTCATGTTTCTTAAGACAGAAGTGGTGAACTTCATGACACCCATGCAGATGGACAATACAGTTATGACTACTGAATCCTACACAATTGCACTTTCTAAGCACTTACACAAGTGCATGGATTGTGCTATCCCAAACAGAACCAAGATGCTATCTCCCTAAAAAAGGAAGCCAATTTGGTGGTCCCCTGCCATAAACAAACTGTACAACAGAACGAAGAAACTGTTTCAAAAGAGTAAAATCCCATGAGTGGAGGAGCTCCCTGATCAGGCTCAGTAAGAAGCAGCAATCCCTGATAAAATCCTCCAAAGCTAGTTAAGAAAGCAAAATTGCCACTGATTATAGAGACAACCACAAAGCATTCTATAGCTATGTCAAGAATCTCAATGGCAACACTCAGATCTGCTCTGAGTTACAGTACAATGGCACTAAATATACAGACCCAACTGATATTGCCAACATCCTGGCAGATAGGTTCAGTGCTAACGTTATCCCCTCTCACCCCGTAAAGAGCCCATTTCTATACCAGAAGAATGCAAAGTTCCTGTAATCATGGCTGCACAGGTAAAAAACACACTTTCCAAAGCCAAGAACACAGCATCCATGGGACCAGACAACATCCCAGGCTGCGTTCTACATGAACTACAGAATGAACTGGCACCCCACCTCAGTGCCATGTTCAATCATAGCCTCACCTCAAGCTTTGTGCCTGCTGAATGGCGCACAGTGACAGTTATCCCACTCCACAAGGGGGGAGCCACCACGGACACTGGGAACTACCACCCCATTAGCCTGACGAGCCTGGTCTGCAAGAGGTAAACAAACAAAAATTTCTAAGTATGAAAAATACATATATTTGTCTTTAGAAACACCCATCAGTTACACTTCTGTCAAGTCTATTAAGTCTTACTCCTGACCAAAACAACTTGTCAGCTGAGTCTGATGATGCAGAAAGAACTTCTGACCGTGTTTTACTTCTTCAAGTAATGTCTTTTTCAGAAATTATACCACAATCAGAGACCTCTGCCATCTTCCCAAATCCTGCCTAGTCCCTTCTTTAGGTCTTGTTCATGTGTGTTATCTGACTATCTCAAGGATTACATGCATAAAATTAGACCCTCTTAGTAACAGCCTTCATATCATTGCTGGAGCCTTCCTGTGTCCTGACAGAGTGCTCTTCAAACTATCTGGAGATATACAGAGCTAAGTATATTTTTCTGGCACTTCAGAGTTGTGTACTGTTAATTGTTGCTTGACTAATTTTATATCATTGCTGGCTGACTTCAGAGTTGTGCACTGTTATTTTTGCTTCACTGTATAGTTTTTCAGATCTCTGCTGAAGGTGTTGTTTTTTCCGTACCCACCCTCCCTATTCCTGTCTTGTTGTTTAAATTTGGAGACTTTTGCAGTTGCCCGTCCCCACTCTAGATTTGATCTGGGGCACTCCCCCCAATCCCTTCTCTTTACCTCATTCTACCTAATAGACTCCTTCTGCACTTGTTTTTAGTCATTTTTAATTTAATTAAATTTTTTTAAACTGTTTAGTCTAACATTGCTACATACTCAAGTGTGCTAGCTTGCACTGCATTTGAATAGTTTTTACTGCTGTTTTAGCTAATTTTCTGTATATATATAAAATAATCTAAGCCTGTTTCCTATCTTTCCTGTAACTAGTGTAGTCCAGATTCAGATTTGCTCTATCCAGGACTGTATGTAAGCTTCTGAACCCCCCAAGCTTTCTGTGTTGGAGGGAAGCCTTCTAGCTTATCAGTGGAAGTGGTAAGCACTAGGTAACCTATGTACCACATAAGGAGTGATACTGGCCCAGAAATTGTAGTTATTGTCCATTTGGGCAGTTTTTCCATCTCTCTCAACTTTCTAATTTAAAAGCCCGCATTTGCACTTCCCCACTTTCCTGTAACTAATTTAGTCCAGATACAGATTCTTAGTTTTAGCACTTGAATTTGCTTATTCGTGATCAGCACTTGTTCAGAACTTGTAAGCACTAAATAACATACTAATTACTACAGCACTCAAACTTCCTCATTACCTAGAGGAAAACAGTTTTGGTACTTACTTTTCTCACTTGCTTAGAGAAAAACAGCTCTTGTACTCACTTTCCTCACTTATCTAGAGGAAAATAGTTTTTTATTCAGGCATGTCCAAGGGTCAGCTCCCAGTGTTCTCTCCTGTCTATCTGATGAATCTGGGCATCTTGGGGCAATGTAGAAATTGCCTCATGTACACAGACAAGCCTCTCCTCCTACCACCCAACACTACAACCTGTGAGAGATGCATTTATCTAGCCAAACTGGAGCTAAAGCTCTCTCCAACCAAGACTGAACTTGACAGTCAAGAGGAGAAGGTAAACACTTGCACCACACCACACTCTTCACATAGTCTCTCTAAATCTACACCAGCAAAATCCACACATAGAAACACAAAAACATTCGCGGAGGCTCTCAATAATAATATGCTCAAGCAACAGAGACCTCCAAAGCAGAAATGCAAGCAACCTCCACCCCCCAACACAACCCAAATGACACACAGCCCGCAGACTCAGTGTGCCACTCAACCACAGCCAATAAGGCAAAACAAAGTACTCAACACACTAGTCATAGGTGACTCTATAGTCAGGCACACTGATGTCCCACTCACCAGGCTAAACACGGAGAAGGTTACTGTCAGCTGCCTGTCGGGTGCCAGGATCCGCCACATAACCCATGCACTCAGGTCACTCCACAACAAGTACAACTATGACTCTGTCATTGTCCATGTTGGTGTGAATGACCTGAGACATACCTCTGTGGACTACATGAAAAGAGACATGGAAGAGTTCTCTGATCTTGTAGCCCAGGCAGCTATGACCCTAGCCCTGAGTGGCATTCTGCCATCACCCAGAATGATACCGCAGTACAGGGACAAAATTATTGACTTCAACAATTGGCTAAGCTTCTGGTGTCATTCTACAGGGATCCAGTATCTGTCTGCCTGGAATAACATGGTCGAGAGACCACGATGCTTTGCCAGAGATGGCCTGAACCTGTCACCCCTGGGATTTCGGATACTGGCTAAGGTTCTTGCTGCCCCTATACTGCCTTTTTTAGGCAAGGTTCAAATGACAAATTTACCACCGTAACAGGAACAGGCAAGCAAAAACTGAGGGTGATGCTACTCAATGTTAGAAGTCTAAATCTCAAAATGCACTCACTCGAGGAACTCCTTAAAATGGAGAACATCGATATCTGTGCAGTGACTGAGACCTGGTTCAAGGCTCCAGAGAGCACCCCTGCACTACCTGGTTATAACTCATACCACACTTTTCGCCATTTAACCTGGACGAACACCAAAGCGGAGGTGTGTCCATATTCATTAAGGATATCCACATCTCCTGGCTAGTTGCTCAGCATAATGCAGCCAAGGTTATCCAAGTGCAACTAACTCTGGGCAAAACTACAATCCAAATTGTAGCTTGCTACAGATCCCCCACCATGCCCCAAGATTCCCACTCCTCTTTTCTTGATGTACTGAAAAATATTAGGGTTCAACGAAACAACCTAATAATGGGAGATTTCATCTACCCTACCATTAACTGGGACAACTACTCATGTACCAACTCCTTCACTCAACACTTTCTGGAATTCATAAACTCCAATGACCTGGATCAACTTATCCACACCCTCACCAGGGCAACAATATCCTAGATCTAGTCATTACCAACATGAGTGACCGGTGTTCCACATCTGAAGTCAATGCCTCATTGGTCCGATCCAGCCATAAGCTAATTACCCTAGATATCCACATCCTGCCCCACTCCCCATTCAGGAAACCATAGTAAAAAATTTCTCCAAAGCCAACTTCATGCTTCTTAAGACAGAAGTGGTGAACTTCATGACACCCATGCAGATGGACAATACAGTTATGACTACTGAATCCTACACAATTGCACTTTCTAAGCACTTACACAAGTGCATGGATTGTGCTATCCCAAACAGAACCAAGATGCTATCTCCCTAAAAAAGGAAGCCAATTTGGTGGTCCCCTGCCATAAACAAACTGTACAACAGAACGAAGAAACTGTTTCAAAAGAGAGTAAAATCCCATGAGTGGAGGAGCTCCCTGATCAGGCTCAGTAAGAAGCAGCGATCCCTGATAAAATCCTCCAAAGCTAGTTAAGAAAGCAAAATTGCCACTGATTATAGAGACAACCACAAAGCATTCTATAGCTATGTCAAGAATCTCAATGGCAACACTCAGATCTGCTCTGAGTTACAGTACAATGGCACTAAATATACAGACCCAACTGATATTGCCAACATCCTGGCAGATAGGTTCAGTGCTAACGTTATCCCCTCTCACCCCCTAAAGAGCCCATTTCTATACCAGAAGAATGCAAAGTTCCTGTAATCATGGCTGCACAGGTAAAAAACACACTTTCCAAAGCCAAGAACACAGCATCCATGGGACCAGACAACATCCCAGGCTGCGTTCTACATGAACTACAGAATGAACTGGCACCCCACCTCAGTGCCATGTTCAATCATAGCCTCACCTCAGGCTTTGTGCCTGCTGAATGGCGCACAGTGACAGTTATCCCACTCCACAAGGGGGGAGCCACCACGGACACTGGGAACTACCACCCCATTAGCCTGACGAGCCTGGTCTGCAAGGCCATGGAACGTATCATCATGGAACTTATAAACAAAGACACTGGTAATCTCCAAACTCTGGACCCCACCCAGTTCAGTTTGTAAAAGGCAGATCATGTCTCCTAAACTTGATAGACTTCTTTGAAGCAGTCACCAAAGCCGTATACAAGGGTAAGGTGGTTCACACAGCCTATCTAGATCTTGCCAAGGCTTTCAACAACATCCCCCACTCTGGAATTATAGATAAACTCACCAAACTAGGTATAAATCCCTATGTCACAAGATGGGTTGCCAACTGGCTCATTGACAGAACCCACACTGTGAAAGTAGCATACTCCAAATCCGACTTCACTTGTCACTTCAGACCAGTGACAAGTGGAGTACCACAGGGTTCAGTCCTAGGTCCTCTCCTGTTTGGTATCTACTTCTCTGAAGTACAGGCTAACACAGAAGGTCTTTGGCTAATGAATTTTGCAGATGATTGCAAACTAGCAGCCATAATCGAAACTCCTAATGATGTGGACATCCTACAAAAGGACCTCACTGAGACACATGCCTGGTGTCAAAGCCATGGCCTCAAGCTCAATGCCAAAAAGTGCATTGTCATCCCCTTTGGTAAAAACTCTGTACCCATGAACTACAACATAGGCGGTAGTATACTTAACACCGAACATGTGATAAGAGACCTTGAGACAAAGGTGGACAGTAGTCTCTCCTTTGATAATCACATTGCCACATTAGTCAGGAAATCCTTCTACGTGGCACACTTCATCACAAAAGATTTCTCATCTAGAAAAAAAGAGGTCATTGTGTCCCTCTACTCATCACTCATTAGACCCATTATAGAGTACAACGCCCCTTTTGGTATGTACCTCACAAAACATCTACAACAACTGGAAAGGCCACAGAAATACCTCACAAAGAGGATAACCGGCCTCAAACAGATGCCCTACGCAGACCGTTTCAAAAAACTCCATCTTTACTCCATCGCATATCGCCTACTCAGAGGTGACCTCTGCCTAACATACAAAGCTATGTCAAACCCAGAGTTGTTGGACATGCTCCACTTAAAGAAGTCACAATCCCTCCGAGCTACATGCTCTAGGGACCTAAACCTTGTCACCACGATAAAAAGAACATGCCGGAGGGATAGATTCCTGTCCCAGAGACTTCCCATACTCTGGAATAAACTACCTATCTATATCAAACAAAGCTCCTCATTAGTACTCTTCAAGAAAAATCTTGATGATTGGATGGGAAATATGAAATTCACCCCAGGGATCACTTCTGTGGCTCTGCTCGACAGTGGCACAGGAAAATAACTTTCTTGGGTGGCAAAAGCCAGGGTACCTATTTGACTGGGCTTGTATAGGCCCTAGGGCCGATAGCCTAGTACCTACCTATGAACCTACCTATGAACCTTACCCCTAGTTTCTCTTAGTCCTGGTCAAGTTATACAGTTGCCATTCTTCATACCCTTTTCAATAACAAGTTTGTCCCACCCCCTTACTCCTAGTTTCTACTTCCTTAGAGCCAAAGAAGGTCTTTTTTCTTACCGAGGGAATTTGACAGCATGTGATGATCTCTACCATTTTGTTTTAGCCAAATTCCACTCACTTTCCCTAGCAGTTTACCATCATCCTTGGTTAATTTATTTTGAATCTGACTAAGCTGTGATCCAACCTTATTAGTGAAGATGCTGGCTTCCTCCTCTGTCTTCAGAAACACTTTCTTCCTGCCACTCTGTGCAATCAATAGCTGGATAAGCAAGGGTTGTTTTAGACCGAAGATCCAAAAGATCTTTCCTGTCCTAAGAGGGATTTCCTTATACTGAATAACAATTTAGAATAGTCTTCCAAAAAGTACATACATAACTTTTGTCTGCTATAGGAAATAATCCAGTTTCTTGTTCTGGATGAATTACGAGCAAGTAGCAGATGATGAGGTCTAACTCTTCATTTTGTGTAGGGCTCCACTTTGTGTACTCATTCAGTGTTTGGGATCAAATATTCTGGCAACTGAAGTATCCTGAGTTGTTCAAAGAAGGGCCTTAGTTCCTTATCCATATTGAATTCCAGCAGTCCTTTACTTCTCAAATTGCCTGTTCTACTTCTGTTTTCAGTATCATCAGTTTTGACTGCCCATTATCTGTTTAACCCCTTTACAAGTGACTAAACAATCATCTACTGCTGATAGCAACTAATTTTTTAACTTTTTTAAACATCTTCCCTTCTGATTCCAGCTGCTGTAACCATCTGCTGTGTTTGTTCATCAGTGCTGCATGCAGCTCTGTTTCCAAGCTTATAACTGCCAGTTTTTCAAACTGCAAAAGGAGCTGATCATCAGTACTGGCTGTTTTCAAAGATTCTCAGCAGTTTGTTTTGTTTTTGCAGTGATTTTTTTTTGTTTGTTTTGTTTTTGCAGTGATTTTTTTCTACCACAATTCCTTCTTCTTACACTTCTATTAAAGGATTAAGTGGATAAAAATACACTTTTATAATCTGAGATAGTTATAACTAGGAGATTAGGCATCCATACAGCTTGGGCTAACTGTCTACAGTTATCATGGGTTCATAGGTCTATAGGTTCATAGGTTCATAGTTAGGGACTAGGCTATCTGCCCAAAGGCATTTATAAGCCTAGCCAGAATGTGTCGGTTTCCGTCGCCCCCTTAGATTAGTTCCCTGTGTTTCTGTCCAGCAGAGCCACTGAAGTGATCCCCATGGTAAACTTTCTGTTTCCCATCCACTCATCAAGGTCTTGAAGAGTGTTAGTAAGGAGCTCTGCCTAATGTAGATTGGAATCTTGCTCCAAAGCATGGGAAGTCTCTGGGGCAGGAATCTATCCCGCCAGCACGTCCTATTTATTGTTGTGGTGAGGTTTAGATCCCTTAAGTGTATGGCTTGAGGGGATAAGGTTTTCTTTAGGTGGGGCATGTCCATCAATTCTGGGTTGGACATGGCATTGTATGTCAGGCAGAGATCAGCTCTGAGTAGGCGGTATGCAACCAAGTACAGCTGGAGTTTCTTCAGTCAAGGTGCATAGGGCATCTGTTTGAGGCCAGTGATCCTCTTGGTGAGGTACTTCTGTGATCTTCCCAGCTGTTGCAGGTGTCTTGTAAGGTACATCCCAAATGCAGCGTTGTGCTCTATGATGGGTCTGCTGAGTGATGAGTTGAGGGGCACAATGACCTCTTTTGATCTGGATGCAAACCCTTTTGTGATTAGGTGGGCCACATAGAAGGATTTTCTAACCACTTTGGCAATGTGATTATCAAAGGAGAGATTTACTATCTACTTGGGTCCCCAGATCCCTCATTACTTTTTCCTTATTTAGGGAGGTACCACCTATGCGGTGGTTTGTGTGTACTTTGTTTTTCCCAAAGGGGATGACTATGCACTTTTTGGCATTTAGCTTGAGGCCATGATTTTGACACCAGGTATCCGTCTCAGTAAGACCCTTTTGGAGGATGTCTATGTCAGCTGGAGAGTCAATTATAGACCCTAGTTTGCAGTCATCTGCGAACTTGGTCAACCATAGTCCTCCTGTGCTTGCTTGTATCTCTGAGAAGTATATGCCAAACAGAAGGGGTCCTAGGACTGAGCCCCACTTGTAACTGGTTTAGAGTCAAACCTAGCTCCCACAACTCTCACCATGTGGGTTCTGTCCGTGAGCCAATTGGCAACCCATCTTGTGACATAGGGGTTTACGTTCAGGCTGGTGAGCTTGTCTATAATACCAGAATGTGGAATGGTGTCGAAGGCCTTTGCAAGGTCTAAGTATGCTGTGTGCACCACCTTTCCCTCATCTATAGGCTTGGTAACTGTCTCAAAGAAGTCCACCAGGTTTAGGAGGCATGATCTGCACTTAACAAAGCCGAACTGGGTAGGGTCCAGTGTTTGAGGTTCCCAATGTCACTGTTAATGAGTTCCATGATGATGCGCTCCATAGCCTTGCAGACCAGGCTAGTCAGGCTTATAGGGCAATAGTTCCCGGGGTCTGTTGTGGTTCCACCTTTGTGGAGTGGAATAACCGTTGCTGTGCGCCACTCTATGGGTACGTAGCCTGTGGAGAGGCTTTGAACAGTGTGTTTAGGTGAGGGGTTAGTTTGTCTTTGAGCTCATGTAAGATGCAGCCTTGGACACTGCCCAGTCTCATTGATGCTGTGTTTTTGGCTTTGGAGAAGGCTGTTTTAACCTGAGTGTCTGTGATTTCAGGGTCTCTACATTCTTCTGTTATGGTTATGGGCCCTTTTGAGGGTGAGAGGGGGGTGAAGTTTGCACTGAATCTGCCAGCCAAGATGTTGTCTATATCAGTTGATTCTGTGTATTTTGTGCCATTCTGCATTAACTCCGAGCAGATCTGAGCATTGCCACTTAGATTCTTGACATAGCTAAAGAATGCCTTGTGGTTATCTTTGGAGTCCTTGGCAATTTTTCTTTCAAAGCTTGCCTTGGACAATTTTATGAGGGATTGTAGTTTCTTGCTGATACTGATCAGGGATGTCTTCCCTTCTTGGGATTTTACTCTTTTCTGTACTAGTTTCCTCCTTCTATTGTATAGCTTGTTTATGGCAGGGGTCCACCAGACTGGTTTCCTTTTCTTGGAGGAGTAAGTCTTGGTTTTGCTTGGGATAGCATGATTCATGCATTCTTGTAGGTGCTCGTAGAATGCATTAGTAAAGAATTTTGCAGCTTGGATAGCGTTATCCTTTAGCATGGGTCTTAAGTAATGTGAAGTTTGCTTTTGAAAAGTTTTTCACGGTGGTTTCCTTGTATGGGGGTGTGGGTGGAATGTGGATATCCAAAGTGATTTGTTTATGGTCAGATCTAACCAGCGAGGGGCTGACTTCTGGTGTGGAACACCAGTCACCCATGTTGGTGATGACCAGGTCCAATATGTTGCCACCTCTGGTGGGAGTGTTGACCAGTTGATCCAGGCTGTTTGAGTTTATAAATTCTAGGAAATGTTGGGCAAGGGAGTTAGTACTTGAGTAGTCCTCCCAGTTAATGTTTGGGTAGTTGAAATCACCCAATATTAGGGTGTTTGGTATGACCTTTATGTTTCCCAGTGTTTCCAGAAATGTGGAATGGGGGTCCTGGGACATGGTGGGTGATCTGTATCAAGCTACAATTTGAATTGCAGTTTTTTCCATTGTTAGTTGCACGTGGATGATCTCTGAAGCATCGTGCTGTGCCACTAACCTGGAGGTGTGGGTATCCTTGATGAATATGGATATTCCCCACCTTTTGTATTTTGGTCCTGGTTCTGTGGCCAAAATGTATGGTATGAGTTGTAGCCTGGTAGTGCTGGGGTGCTCTCTGGAGCCTTAAACCAGGTTTCTGTTACTGCACATATATCAATTTTCTCCATACTGAGGAGAGCCTCAAGTGCGTGCATTTTGAGGTTTAGACTTCTGGCATTGAGTAGCATTACTCTCAGATAAGCTAATAACCACCATGGCCTTTATATGCTTAGCCTTGCAATCCAACCAAGTTGTGGCCCTATGTATCCTAGACTATTGTTATTATACAATGACATTATTTCTTTAACTTTCCCCAGAAGCTTCTGAGGGGTGCCCAGAGGGTCACTAGGCTTGTACAGGAAAAATGCACTGTCTAATAGTAGGAAATTGGAAACATTACTGAAATTATTATTTTTTTTCATTTTCCTCATAATCAAATATCGGATGCATATACAGGTTGTTATCTTTTGAGGGATGGGTAAAGAAGCATACTGTTTATATATGTCTGACAGCAAATATGTTCTATTTGTTTTGTCATTTTTGTCCAAGCCTGACATCAGAGGGGAGCAAAGAGAGAATACAGAAAGTGGCTGACTTTTGCAGGTAGGCTTGAGAAGGCATGCTGTATATACATATGACAGCAGCAATGTGAAATATATGACTATGGTTATTTGTCCCTTAATTTTCATCCCAATTTAACATGAGATGGCGATACAGAGTGTGACTACATTTTTAAAGTGTGGTAGGGAGGCAGGTACTGTTTCCAGATATGATTTAGGTATAATCACAAGCATTTGTCTTCTCTGTTTATTGTGCACTACTATTTGGCCAACTTTGAGCATTAAGTCTTGCATACAACTCAATTCTTCTTTGAAATAAAATAAGACAGAATTTCTTTGTGCATGACTTTTCTTCAAGCCATCGTTGGACAAAAGGTTAGAAAGTGGATCTAAAATGCACCTCAGTGCAAAAGTGCATTGTCATCCCCTTTTGTAAAAACTCTGTACCCATGAACTACAACATAGGCGGTAGTATACTTAACACCAAAAGTGTGATAAGAGACCTTGGGACACAGGTGGGCAGTAGTCTCTCCTTTGATAATTACATCACCACAGTAGTCAGGAAATCCTTCTACGTGGCACACCTCATCACAAAAGGTTTCTCATCCAGAAAAAAAGAGGTCATTATTCCCCTCTACTCATCACTCATTAGACCCATTATAGAGTACAATGCCCCTTTTGGTATGTACCTCACAAGACATCTACAATAACTGGAAAGGCCGCAGAAATACCTCACAAAGAGTATTACCGGCCTCAAACAGATGCCCTACGCAGACCGTCTCAAAAAACTCCAGCTTTACTCCGTCACATATCGCCTACTCAGAGGTGATCTCTGCCTAACATACAAAGCTATGTCAAACCCAGAGCTGTTGGACATGCTCCACTTAAAGAAATCCCAATCCCTCTGAGCTACACGCTCTAGGGACCTAAACCTTGTCACCACAATAAACAGAACATGCCGGAGGGATAGATTCCTGCCCCAGAGACTTCCCATACTCTGGAATAAACTACCTATCTATATCAAACAAAGCTCCTCATTAGCACTCTTCAAGAAAAATCTTGATGATTGGGTGGGAAATAGGAAATTCACCCTGGGGATCATCTCTGTGGCTCTGCTCGACAGTGGCACAGGAAAATAATTTTCTTGGGTGGCAAAAGCCAGGGTACCTTTTTGGCTGGGCTTGTATAGGCCCCAGGGCTGATAGCCTAGTACCTACCTATGAACCTATGAACCAGAGCCTTTATAACCCCATGGTTTATGGGTACCAAGTGCCCCTCCCCTAGCTTAATTTAATCATTACTCAGTGATCTTGGTCAGTTAGGGTGTGTTTAATGGATCTAGGAAAAAAACAGATTTGAAGAGCAAGAATTAATTTTGCTTTCTGTAGTCAAGAATTTTGTTCAGGCCATCATTGGATGAAACAGTTGTTTTAAAAAAAATGCAAAATGCACCTCAGAGCATCTAGATCCCCCATGGCTTCAGAAGGCTTTATGGCTCCCGGATCATTGGCTTAATGCAGTTGCTTTGTCCACAGTTATCATAGGTTCATAGGTATATACTAAGCTAATAATCACCAGGGTAATTATAAGCTTAGCCTTGCAATCCAAACCATTTGTGGCCCTCTGTATCGTGTGTGTTTACTAGGAGGGGGGTATGTTATTTAGAAAGTTTCTAGAAGTTATGTGGAGGTGGGTATCTAAATTTAGGAATTACTGTCTGCCTCTGTTTATCAGAGATATAGGGCCCAGACTCTGGGTGAATTTTTGATTTCGCATCCACTGGTCAAGGGTACACTTAAATAGAGTTAGTGATGGTCTCTGCTTCAAATGGATAGGAGTCTGTTACAGGGCATAGAGATCCTCTGACACACTATGACGTCTTTGGTCCTGGATGCCATGCCCTTACTTATTAAGTTGGGTGACATAGAATGATTTTCTTACTATATTGGCCATATGTTGGTCAAAGACCAGATTACCCTCTATAGATGTTAACACTCTCTATATATGTTCCCAGACCCTGACTACTGGGTCATCTCTTAGGGGTGTCTTATCTATGGAGTAAATAACCTAAGTGGCATTTTTTCCAAAAGGTTTACATAGATATTTTTATACCCCAAGTAGACTCCAGAGAATTTTTCTTCAGGTAGATAGCACATGTTGGAGGTGTCACAGGGAAGAAAGGAGTAATTGGGAACATACTTCCTTGGAGTGCAGTGAGTTGGCAGACTTTAAGGATTCCCCTGCGGGATGCACTGTCAGAGATCCTGGGTGGACAGGTTGGTGTGAAGACGGAGATGATTTTTCTAACCTATGATGCAGAATCGGAATTGCCTAGACATGGTAAGGCCTTGCTGTCTCTAATTATGGTGCCTGCCAAAAAAGCAATTACTACAAAATGGAAATCAGAATCTAAACCAACTATATTAGAAGTAGTGAATATAGTAACAGAGACAAAACAACTGGAACTTGAGATCTTTAAAAAAAGATAGCAGCAAACTACACAGGAAAAACTGGAAATTGTGGGAAGTGGGAACAATGCTTACAGGGGAGGAATGAGGTTTAAAAGAAGGTAGGACTTAAATGAGCTATATAATGTTTGACTGAAAATGACTGGGTAGATTACAAGTGATGTATAATATTTGCAACTGGGAGTGTGTCACTATGGTTTGTGATGCAAAATACATGCAACTAGGATTGTGTCTGTGTGAATTGTTTTCATTTATATAAATGCATGACTGCTTATGTCATAAGTAATGGTTTAATAAAGATGTTTCTTGTTTAAAAAAGGGGGCAGAAATTGAATAATTTATGTAATGTTGCTTAGGTTATGTTATTTAGCAATATTTGTGAAGTACAATGTTAATATCAGTTTGATTACATTTATAGAAATGTAAATGTGCCTATGCCACATGTGATAATTCAGTAAAGATGTTTAAAAAAAAGGCACTATAATGCATATCTTCACATTGAGTTTTAATCAATGACTTTGGCACCAGTTATTTGTCTGTGTTAGTCCCTGTTGTAAGATGTTAGTGTCAAGGAGAAAATCTATGATACTCCCAAGATGATGTCATCTGTGAAGTTGGTCAGGCAAAGGGCCTTACCATTAGCCTTTACCTCCAAGCTGTAGATGCCAGAGTGCAGTCTTGTCTACTTCAGATAGGCTGAATGAATGATGAATAAATGCAATAAAAAAGACTAAAGAGTAAGGTAAACTATGAGAAAAAGGAAGGAAAACATAATTTAGATGGTGTGGATAGGCTAGGCTGGAGAATAGGGGGCACCCTCCCCAAGTGCCATAGGCCACCAGTTGACCTAATGCCAGTCCTGTATTCATTGAGGCAGCAAGCCATTGAACATTCCAAAAAAATGAAATTTGTGGAAATGCCTGCCAACCTTTTGATGATGAAGGTGCTTTTCCATTGTATTCTGCAATTTGTATTTCATATATTCAAAACTGTTCAAACTCAGTTTTAACCTTGAATGTAGTCTATCAAACACACATCTAACAGTCTGAAACAGCCTGAAACTCTTGCAGAAATAAAAAGTGTATAAAGAATTATTAAGCATGTTCTCCACAGTCTGAGAGGCTCCTCCAACTTTTCAGAAACATGCTGGGTGTTTTCACCTCACACTGGAGAGGCACGCCAATAGAATGTACCCAAAATTGAATGGAATCACAGGCAGCAACATAGACTCCAGATGGTGACTAACAGGAAAGAGATGTGTATACCAACTAGTTCAGATATCAACTGTGGTGCACAATATGCACCAGGCAGGATAACTTGGCTTACAGACTGTACACTATGTGAGGGCTAACCACACAGCAGCGTAAATTTGGCTGTAGGTGATTTGGTCACGTTGATTATGAGTATTGTTTTTTTTTACCAATGATAAGTGGGTTGAGGATCTGACCTACTCAAACTTACTCCAGGAACATATGCTAATAGTAAGAGGTGTCTATGTGCTTCTGTTGGCCTTTGAATGCCCACTATAAAGCTAAACAGCCATGGATCAATAAGCTACTAGTCAGCCAGTGTCCAGTTGCCAATCTGGGTAAACTAGGGTAGCTTTGTTGAGTACAATTTGGATGTAAAACCAATCAGCATTCTAAATGTGAACTTAGGATTGCTTCACTGAATATAGTTTCAGTGACAGGACACAGCTTGGAAGTGGATGACAAGATGATAAGGAGGAGACTGAACATCCTGACATCCTGTGTGTCCAGGAGACAAGGTGGAGGGCAAGGGAGCCCGCAGGATTTTTTGCAGGGGTGTGCAAACCTGGAGCACCGCCCCAACCCCACCCCCTTTAAAGCACTGCCCCCAAACCCCACCCCCTTCAACCCCCCCCCCCCCAACATACACACGCAGCCATTCCAGTATCCCATTACTTGGCTATTTCTCCCCAGTTGCCATAAACACTGTTCAAAACTATGTGTGTGCATACTGTTTTATGCATTACTTCTACAATGATTACAGATACTTGGTTTTAATTTTCAACTTTTATTTCAAATTTTAGGGCCTCAGGGCCAATAGCTTAGTAACCTCCTATTTTATAGCACAAACACTGATAGACATTTCCTAAACTTAAACAAAGCAGTAGTCTTACAATGAAAACAAACTTAGCATTAAAACTGCTCTACCTTTGAAACTCGCATGCACTGAAACAGCATTTAAACCCACATTCAAAGAAAATGCATCTGGCCAGTGGCAGGTTAAGTTTACATTTGGACTGTTTTCAAATCATAGGCCCCTTGCACACATTTCAGAACCATGCATAACTGCTTTGATTCACCTTCCTGATTGTATTATTTATAATATATAATAACTGAATTATATCCCTTGTTAATACAGCACCACTTAGAGTGTGTTTTATAGTTTTGAACATTTTTTTCCATTAAGCAATGAAACAAAACATATGAACCAATAATGACAAATTGCCCAATTCAGAACATTTCAACCATAAAAGGCCACTTAAACGTCCATCATTACAATCTACCAGTTTCAGTCAATATGCACAATCTCTGCAGAAGTAAAAGTCATCTGAATAATTTCACATTAAAGAGATCTGAAACTAATGGAGAGGTTGTTGCTAAAAAACAGCTTTATATTTTAGTGTTTCATCTACAAATTCAGTGCCTACTGCCCTTAAACAATAAATTGCCTATGTTACATTTAAAAAAAATGCTAAGCTTGTATATTGCAATAGGAATAAGTGGCAAGTGGAAACACAGATTCATAGTTACGGATCTCATCCAAATGAGGACATACTCAGGACTGCAGCACTCCACCCCCTTACAATACAAATCTACATGTGGTGGGAGTAGAACCTACAGCCTTCTACATCAAGATGCAAGTATACTACCTGCTGTGCTACTAAGACTGTTTTGACATTCTACACCACTACAGTGATACCATTTGCTAAACAAAACAGTTGCACATTTTAAGCAGACAGCATGAACAACAGTAAACATCTATTCCCTTGAAGCTCACAATTCCTTGAAAATGTATGTGAAAATAAATTCCACCTGCTAACTCTAAATAGGGCATTTCACTCTCACACACGCACACCTCAACCTCTTAGTGGAAGAAATCTGGACAAAGCCTAAAATAAATAGGGACGGATTATAAATATTGCTCTCATGAATGTAATAATTGTAGAATAGCAGGATTTGTGTTAGTATGCATTTTTCTAAAGGATATGACATCTAAAACTCAAATGTCTGTTATTATTTAGCAGCTTCAATCCTTTTTATTTATTTGGCATTTGTTATCCAGGATAGTCCATCTGTGCAAAATCCCTTTTTCAGTGGAGGCCCGGGGAGAAAAGCTCAGGCGGAATATGGGGCAGAAATCTGGACATTCTGAAAAAACCTGGACAGCTGAACACACAGACACACACACACACACACACACACACACACACACACACACACACACACACACACACACACACACACACACACTACCTCTCAATCTCTTAGCACAAGAAATCTGGAAAAAGCCTGTTATAATGTTGGGGACAAAGGCCCAAACTAGGGCCACATTTAGAAAGTTGCTAGAATAACAGGATTTGTGTTAGAATTAATTTTCTACAGGATATGAAGTCTGAAAATCAAATATATGTTATTATTTAGTAACTTTAATCCTTAGCTCATCCCAGTGATTTGTCAAAAAAAAACTGAATTTTTATGAGGAACAGACCAAAAATATAAGGCAAAAGTCTGGACATTCTGTGGAAATCTGTACAGTTGATAGGTATGACACACACATACATCTCCTGACCCCCTTAGAAAGTGCATAGAACAACAAAGTTTGCATTAGTATGCATTTTCTGAGGATATGAAGTCAAACTCAAATGCCTGCCATTATTTTCTGACTTCAGTCTTCAATGATTTGCCAAAAGAACACAATTTTATGAGAAACAAACTGAAAATATGAGACAAAAATCTGAATTGTGAGGTATGAAAGTTTTCCACAACCAATAAACATTTTTAAAAACAGAAAATAGCACAATACATACATTACTTCATAAATACTGTCATACTTCCATGGATTTATATCACTTATTGTTTATTTTGACCTTTAACATGCAAGATTTTGTAGGCATATATGCAAACAAGGAGCCATATTGTCTGTAAAAGAAAAAAAAAAAGAAAAAGAAAAACTCTCTCTCTCGCTCTGTCTAGGCCAACGGAATGTCTGTAAGTGCAGGCTGCATCTTCACAGTCTTTAGACAGCAGACTGCTTACAACCAAGCTTCACAGGATCATAAGAGGTTACTAGGCTAATGGCCCTGAGGCCCTTACAAGCCTAGCCAAGTTTTTCCTGCTTTTAAATGGTGCTATTGGTAGACCTGACTCAACAACAGACACAGGAGAAGATACATTTTTAAGTTTCTGCTTTTTCTTCCTAGGGAAATCCCTGGAACGGGACTGACTCATGACAGGAGCACTAGCCTGGAATCAGGTACCTTACCCCAGCTAAGCAGTATACCTTCAACCACTCATATCTGGAAGGTCAACCAAAGTGTTTTTTCCTTGCCCAGTGAATCAACCCTATAGCTGCAGGGAATATGTCAATCTCCCAGTCATTAATGGCTTCCTGAAGAGCTGCAGCTAGAGGAACCAGAAGGCAAAAGATGGATCATCCAAGGAAACAGGTTTGGCCACAAAGGAGTCACTCACCAATGACTGAGGCAGTGATGGAGACAGATACCCAAGGACTTCTTAACTTTCTTTTTGTCCACTGAGTGGCGCACAGCTACAATTATCCCACTCCACAAGGGGGATCCAACTTGGATCCCGGGAACTACCGCCCCATCAGTCTGACGAGCCTGATCTGCAAGTCCATGGAAAGTATTATCACGGAACTTATAAAAAAAAGAGATTGACAACCTACAAACACTGGACCCCACCCAAGTTTGGGTTCGTGAAGGGCCAATCTTGTCTCCTGAACTTGATTGACTTCTTTGAATCAGTCTCCAGAGCCATGGATGAGGGTAAGGTGGTCCACACAGCCTATCTGGACCTCGCCAAGGCCTTTGACACCATCCCCCACTCTGGAATCATAGATAAACTTACTAAGCTGGGCACTGATCCCTATGTCACTCGATGGGTTTCCAACTGGCTTACTGACAGAACCCACACTTTAAAAGTAGCTGACGCCAAATCCAGCTCCAAACAAGTGACAAGTGGAGTACCTCAGTGTTCAGTCCTAGGACCACTCTTGTTTGGCATCTACTTCTCTGACATACAGGCCAATACTAAGGGACTCTGGCTAACAAAGTTCGCAGATGACTACAAACTGGGAGCCATTATTGAATCTCCAAATGATGGAGATACTCTACAAAAGGGCCTTACAGAAACAGATGCTTGGTGCCAGAGCCATGGGCTCAAGCTCAGTGCCTAGAAATGTATAGTTATCCCCTTTGGGAAAAAACATGTACCCGTGAATTACCACAGAGGTGGCAGTACACTAAACACCGAAAGTGTGATAAGAGACTTAGGGACACAGGTGGGCAGTGGTCTCACCTTCGATAACCACATCGCCAGTCAGGAAATCCTTCTATGTAGCACACCTCATCACTAAGGGCTTTTCATCCAGAAAAGAGGAGGTCATTGTCCCACTGTACTCATCCCTCATTAGACCCATTATAGAATACAATGCCCCATTCGGTATGTACCTCTCAAGACATCTGCAACAACTGGAAAGGCCACAGAAATAACTCACTAAAAGAATCACAGGCCTAAAGCAGATGCCCTATGCTGTGGAAGTAGAACCTATAGCCTTCTACATCAAGATGCAAGTATGCTACCTGCTGTGCTACTATCACTGCATTAAAATTTTATATGACAATAGTGATACCATTTGCTGAACAAAACAGTTGTACATTTTAAGCAAACTTAGCATGAGCAGCAGTAAATTTTTCTTCCCTTGAAGCTCACAATTCCTTAAAAATGCACTTGAAAATAAATTCGACCTGCTAACTCTAACCAGGGTATTTCACTCTTTCTCACACACACCTCCCTCATCTTAGTGCAAGAAATCTGGACAAAGCCTAAAATAAACAAACAGGGACAGATTATAAATATTGCCTTCATGAACTTAGAAAATTGCTAAAAATAACAGAATTTGTTAGTATGCATTTTTCTAAAAGATATGACGTCTAAAACTCAAATGTCTGTTATTATTTAGCAACTTCAATCCTTTTAGGGGGAATATGGGGCAAAAACCTGTACAGCTGAGGGGTATGCTACCTCACTCTTATACATACATACATAAACACACGCACACACACTACCTCTCAATCTCTTAGCACAAGAAATCTAGACAAAGCCTGTTATAATGTTGGGACAAGGGCCCAAAACTAGGGACCCATTTAGAAAGTTGCTGCAATAACAGGATTTGTGTTAGAATGCGTTTTCTAAAGGATGAAGTCTGAAGCTCAAACAAATGTCATTATTTAGCAACTTTAATCCTTAGCTCATCCCAGTGATGTCAAAAAATATATTTTTTATGAGAAACAGACCAAAAATATGAGGCAAAAATTTGGACATTCTGTGAAAATCTTTACAGTTCTAAGTTATGACACACACAAAAACATACCCCTACCTCCATAGAAAGTGGATAGAAGAACATGTTTTGTATTAGCATGCATTTTCTGAGGACATGAAGCCTAAAACTCAAATGTCTGCCAATATTTTGACTTCAATCCTTAGTGGTTTGCAAGAAAAAACACAATTTTATGAGAAACAAACCAAAAATATGAGGCAAAAATCTGGATAATTGTGAGGTGTGACCCCCCCTTACTTACACACACACACACACACACACACACACACAGACCTACCTCCCTCTTAACACACACCTCCCTCTCTGTAGATCAGGTGTTTGCTTTACCACTAGTCGTCTTTAAGTGAAGGACATCAAAGAGTGCTGCGTCATTTGTAGTATAGAAGTCTAAGCTGAAATCACCCCTCAGGAGTCTGTATGATATTGAAGAGAGGGGCAAAGCATTTAATCTATCAGAATGGCTAAGGGTACTCAGACCTGAGATCTTTTTAGAGTGGAAACATTAAGGGCTCTCAAGTTGCTTTAGATGCTTAGGGAGGTATATGCCAAAGGGTACATGCCTCAAATTACAAGCTAGTTATTATCCGAAACCCAATCATACTCTTCTGTGTAAGCATTAATTAGTGCTACTATGCTCTAGTCTCACATAAAAGTTTCAACAGCAGCACCACTGAACAGAGTTGGAAACCTGTGACAGCCTTAAAAGCTGTAGTACAACTTGCACGGAGATGAATAAAGCGGGACTATAACTTTTGGGGAGATACCATGAAGGATTAGTGCAAGGTAGAAGGATTTTCTAACCACTACCGAGACTTAGTGGTCAAAGAAGAGTATATTGTCATCTTGCATATCCAAGACAACTGTCAAATTTTTAAGTGGAATGTTATCTACATGTAAACAATAGTGATGCTGGATTCACCAAAGGAAACTATGCTGCATTTCTTGCTGATAAGTCCATGATTAATACAACAAACATTTGTTTGATCCAGCTCTTCTTGGATAAGAAACTAAGAGTAATGCTACTCAATGCCAGAAGTCTAAACCTCAAGATGCATGCACTCGAAACTCTCCTTAGCATGGAGAACATCGATATCTGTGCAGTAACAGAAACCTGGTTCAAGACTCCCGAGAGCACCCCAGCACTACCAGGTTATACCTCACACCATGCTTTTCGGCCCCAAAACTTGGACCGAACCACAAAAGGAGGGGGAGTATCAATATTCGTCTAAGATACCCACACCTCCAGGTTGATGGCACAGCACGAAGCATCAGAGACTATCCATGTGCAACTAACAGTGGGTAAAACTGCCTTCCAGTTTATAGCCTGCTACAGACCACCCTCCCAAACCCAGGAACTCCACTCGGCCTTCCTGAAAACACTGGAAAATATGAAGGTCTCTCCAAACACCATTATATTGGGCAACTTCAACTACCCAAACATAGACTGGGAGCATTACTCTAGCTCCAACACCCTAGCCCAAAGGTTCCTAGAATTTATAAACTCAAATGCTATGGAACAACTTGTTACCACTCCCACAAGGGGGAAAACATACTGGACCTGATCATCACCAACATGGGGACTCTATGCTCCAGACCAGAAGTGTATCCCTCACTGGTAAGATCAGACCATAAACTAATCTCACTGGATATTCACATCTCGACCCCACCCCCTGCCCAGAAAACCACAGTGAAAAACTTCTCTAAAGCAAATTTCACACTCCTCAAAACTGAGGTGGAATCCTTCAAAGCCCCCGGGCCTGTGGAAAATACGGCCCAGACCGCAGAATCCTTTATAAATGCATTCTATGAACACCTTCAGGAATGCATGGATCATGCAATCTCAAATAAAACCAAGACCCAATCCTCCAAAGGCAGACGTTCTGTCTGGTGGACCCCAGCCATAAACAAACTATACAATAGAAGGAGGAAGCTACTACATGACAGAGCAAAATCCCAAAAAGGGAAGGCATCTCTGATCAGTATTAGCAAAAAACTACGGGCATTCATAAAATCGTCTAAGGCCAGCTTCGAGAAAAATTTCACAGGACACTAAGGATAATCACAAGGCTTTCTTTAGTTATGTTAGGAACCTGGGTGAGAATTCCCAGATATGCTCAGAATTAGTCCAAAATGACAAAAATACACGAACCCACAGACATTGCCAACATCCTAGCTGACAGGTTCAGCGCAAACTTCTCCCCTCCCCACCAAAAGGGCAAATATCTATCCCAGCAGAGTGCTGCCCCCCTGACATCTCAGATGCTCAGGTAAGAGCCGCCCTCTCCAAGCAAAAAACACAGCATCAGTGGGACCAGATGGTGTCCCGGGCTGCATCCTACATGAACTCCAAGAAGAGCTAAACCCAAACATAAAACTACTGTTCAATCTCAGCCTTACTACAGGATATGTACCAAAGAGTGGCGTACAGCAACGGTGGTCCCTCTCCACAAAGGTGGTGCCTCAACGGATCCTGGAAACTATCGCCCCATAAGCCTGACTAGCTTGGTCTATGGAAAGGATCATCGTGGACCTTATAAATAAAGATATTGGGGACCTACAGACACTGGATCCTACCCAGTTCGGCTTAGTTAAGGGCAGATCCTGCCTCTTAAACCTGGTTGATTTCTTTGAAACAGTCACCAAGGCCATTGACGAGGGGAGGGTGGTCCACACAGCCTACCTGGACCTCGCAAAAGCCTTCGATACAATACCCCACTCGGGCATTATAGATAAGCTCACCAGCTTAAATATAAACCCCTATGTCACTAGATGGGTTGCGAACTGGCTCAAGGACAGAACCCACATGGTTAGAATTGCTGGAGCCATGTCAGACTCCAAACCAGTTACAAGTGCCATCCCACAAGGCTCAGTCCTGGAACCTCTTGTTCAGTATATAATTCTCAGAGGTACAGGCCAACATGGAAGGACTGTGGCTGACCAAGTTCGCAGATGACTGCAAACTGGGCGCCATAATCGACTCTCCAGCCGACACAAGCATCCTCCAAAAGGGCCTCATAGAAACTGGTGCCAGAGCCATGGCCTCAAGCTAAATGCCAAAAAGTGTATAGTCATCCCCTTTGGCAAAAACAAAGTGCCCACAAATTACCTCATAAGTGGTAATCCATTAAATACGGAAGAAGTAATTAGGGACCTGGGGACCCAAGTTGATAGCAATCTCTCATTTGACAACCACGTGGCCAAAGTGGTTAGAAAAACATTTTATATAGCCCACCTAATCATGAAGGGATTCACATCTAGATCAGGGGAGGTCATCGTACCTCTTTACTCATCCCTCATCAGGCCCATAATTGAGTACAATGCCCCTTTTGGGATGTACCTTACCAGACACCTGCAGCAACTGGAAAGACCCCAAAAGTACCTCACCAAGAGGATCAAAGGGCTCAAACAGATGCCATATGCTGCCCGGTTAAAGAATCTCCAGCTCTACTCAGTGGCATACCGCCTGCTCAGAGTCGATCTGTGCCTGACGTATAAAGCCATGTCCAACCCGGAATTAATGGACATGCTGCACCTCAGAAAATCCAAATCCCATCGAGCTACGAGCTTGAGAGACTTGAACCTCAGCACTGAAATAAATAGGACATGCTGGAGGGACAGATTCATAACCCAGAGGCTCCCTTCACTCTGGAATAAAATCCCAGTCCAGGTTAGGCAGAGTCCCTCATTGACTCTCTTCAAGAGGAATCTTGATGAGTGGATGGGGGATCGTAGGTTTACCCCGGGTATCACTTCTGTGTTACTGTTAGACAGAGGCACAGTATACTAACCTCAAAAAAGGGCATAGCAAAATTAATTTAAAATGGGTGGCGAAAGCCAAACACACTCTGGCTAGGCTTATAAATGCCCTAGGGCAGATAGCCTAGTATGAACCTATGAGAATTTGAGTATCAGAATGGGATTTGATACTGCTCCCAGTTTGCAGTCACCAGCATGGAACACAAAAAGTTTTACAGATTCTGCTGTATGTCAGTAACAGAAATCTGAATGAGCTCTCAGCTGTATATTAACCCAGAGATCGTCCTTTCATTACATCACAGTGACCAGGTGTTACACTCTAATTTGGTCATCAACAGCACACACAGACCAGCCTGCCCTGCCTCTGTGTCAGTGGGATGTCTTCATCCTGTGAACCATCTGTACTTATGTGCAGGGCCAAGAAAAAGAATACAAATGCTTTAACACAAAAACAGGTACTCTTCCATTAATAATTTTTGAACTACGTATTCCAGAAGAAAAACAGAGGAAGGATGAATGTATCTTTCTGCCAGACAAACATACTATGGATTATAGTTAAAAATGTACCTTAAAATGCAGAAGGCTAGTGGTGTATAAATGTTATGAGTATGAATAACAATACACAGATAATAGTGCTAGTAATATGCAGAAGTAAACTGTGTAAAGGGTACTGGGCAGGTACAGCGTGCAGAGTCTTTTACAACAAGAATGCTAAAGGTATAAATAAAAAGGCAAAGATAATAGTAAGTTAATGTGGAGCTGTAAACCATGGAAAGCATTGCAAATGTTGAAAGAATATTGTCGGATTAGAAGCTCGACTGAAGTTATTAACTGCATGCAGCTGGAAATCCCATACTGATTAAGAATCATCAATTACTCTGTTAGTCTGAAATGATGTTGAACCGATACATATATCAGTGAACAGGTTAACATTATAAACCCCATTATATCAATACCACGTATGCCAATCAAATAACAATGATAAGCTACATCTCTAGTTCAGGGAATATTATGATCATAAAGGTTGTCTGGTTACTAAATATGGATAAAAGGGTTGTGGACTACTTGGTCTACAATGGTAACAGAACATGGGGCTAGGACAACAATAATGAGCTTCTTTTCTTACTTTATTTTAACTTTTATTTATCATTTGCTGCTCAAATAAATGAACTCTGAGCACCCTTCTTAGCCACAACATTGGCCATTACACAAACAAAAATGAAAGAGCACAGAAATCATACAGTAGTTATAACATAAACAACATCATTTGCTGATCAAATAAATGAACCCTGAGCACCCTTCTTAGCCACAACATTGGCCATTGCACAAACAAAAATGATAGACCACAGAGATCATACAGTAGTTATAAATGACAGCAAGCATTTCACAAACAAAAACAAAATGATAGCATGATGCAGACAATAAATCTGGCAACAGCAGTAACAACCGATGGCAGCATCATAGATTAATATGAGAAATTGTCAAATACACATACTCATCTCATGCGTCGATTTAATAAGAACACACTTGCAGTAGTAGTATAGCCAGTTACGTCAGTATTTCCAAAATGAAAAGGCTGAAATATTTTAAACATACATATCTATATATATATATATATATATATATATATATATATATATATATATATATATATATGTACATACAATCTCCAAAAATACTACAAATATAATACAAAGTAAAGATTTGCACCTTATGTTTTTGACTTTAATATCACCTACTTTCACTCATACACACTTTATATTTTTCTTCAAAACACCAACTATCCCATGTCTGCATCTTTTGTATTACTTTTATGTGTGCACACTTTGTTTTTCTTCCCAAACACCAGCTATCTCTTGTACACATCCTTTGTATTTATTTACAGTATTGACAATACTTTAATAACATATACTATCACATGTGATGTCACCCCCAGCACCATCTTATTTATTAGCACCTTGTGTGCTTTGAAAGTGAATGTATGTTATAGCGTTTAATATGTGTCCCCATCACCATCTTGTCTGTCAACACCTTGTGTATTGTTCCATATGTAACCCCCATCACCATCTTGTATATCAGCACCTTGTGTATGGTTCCATATGTAACCCCCATCACCATCTTGTCTATCAGCAACTTGTGTACTGTGGAAATGAACAGCATGCAGTTGGAGGCCCACATATACCACCCCATATCCCAAACACCATTTTGTGTGTGACTAATTTTTGTACTGTGGAAAGGAACACTATGCTGTGATATTTAGTATGTATCCTTAGCACCATTTTAACACTCAGTGCTTTGTGCATACTGGAAATCGACAGAATGATGTGGTGTTTTCTTATGTACCCTCCCAGACCCATCTTACCTATCAGTACCCTTTGCAGCCTGTAAATGAACAGTATGCCCTAGGGCCCTGTATGTGCCTCCCAGCACCTTATCCGTCGGAACTTTGTGTATTGTGAAAATTAACCTTACCCTGCAGTGCTTCATACGTACTCCCTATAGCAATGCTGCCTCACAGTATGAGGTTTTCCAGTTTAGTCTCCAGCTTTCTGTGCAAAGGCTACGTATTCCCTATGTTCTTTTATCCCACACCATATCTTAGTCCCTCCCTCTTACAAACAAACAAACACACACATCCCTCCCACCCTCCTACACACACACACACAAACACACACACACACACACACACACACACACGCACACACACACACACACCTCTCCCTTCCTGTTACAAATACACACACACACACACACACACACACACACACACACACACACACACACACACACATATCTCTTAAATACTAAAACACACACGCACACACCTACCTCAGTCTCACTTCTACATTCATCTGGCGCGTCCGCAGTCCAAACGTCCTCTGGAATTCAAATTTCTAGTAGGCGCGCAAAAGACAAAGACATAAACCAATGGTCGCACAGACACAGAAGACGAAAGCAGGTCGCAAACACCTGTTGTGTCTGTGCGACTGGAAAAGATGCAAAGGGCATTCTTAAAGGGGAACTCCGTTTAAAAAAAAAAACGAAAAAAAATTTTTGTTTTTTTTAATTAAAATAAAATTAAATTCTCAGCCAGCCGGTTCCAGGGGGGTGCAAGTGCACCCCCTTGCACCTGCCTGCGGGGGCCCTTGGTGGAGGGGTAGTGTGGCAAAGCCACTTGGCTTGGGATCCAGAGTCTCCTATACAGGATTTGGACAGACTAGGAATGGTGTTGGAATTGTGGTGAGGTAGAGTTTTCTAAAGACGGTGAGAGACATCATCAGAATCAGTGACAAGTTCATGGCAGTCAAACACCACTGTAAATATAGGACAGTATTCATAATTTCAACCTATGCCCCATTGTAGGATTGTGATGGCAAGGAAAAGAGTGCATTCAGAAAGCAGTTGCAAGACTTGCTAGACAAAACAGGGCAATACAAGTTGGTGATGATAAACTGGGACTTTAATGCTTATATTGGGTTAGCTGGACCAGGATATGAAAATTATCTGGGTACTCATGAAAAGGGAAACAAGAATAAAGGAGGAGAAACCATTCCAGCCTTCTGTCTTTTAAATCGAATGATGGTGAGTAACATGAGGTTTGGCAAGAGAGGCAGTCACAGGATCACATGCAGGACTACTGAGCAAGAAGCTCAGGCAGACCTCCTCCTAGTAAGAAAAAGACATTTGGTTAGAATAAGAGATTGCATATAAGAGCTCACCCACAGCGCACACACACACACACACACACACACACACACACACACACACACACACACTGGCTTGTCATACATTATATAACAAAAAAAAAAACTTTTTTAGACATTTGAAGTTTTATAAAAAAAAATGACAGACTGACAAATATTGTAGATAATGGATGCCCGGTCAGTGATCTAAAGGTATTGGCAGAGGTCTTTTTGGAAGATGTGATTTACTCCAGATTAATGGGAATGACTGTGGGAGTGACTGGGTTTATGTTGGGTGAGGTTTACCCAACTCTAACAATTACTCAAGCTGAGAAAGCATGCAATATGATTAAGCAGAACTCTGCTGCTGGCCTGTATGGAATCAGTAGTTATTATCATCAAATATAATAGAGAGTATACTCCCATGATTACTTTTTTCTTGTTTCAGAAATCTCTGCAAACTGGATTTCTTCCAAGTGTTTGGAAAGACCCACCTGTGGTTCCAATTCCTAATGACTGAGATTCACCAGGTATAGGGAATTGTATGCCTATTAGTTTAAAATGTAGTTGGGAAAAATGCTATGAAAAAATTATGTAAGCAATAATCCACTACTGGGTGTGGGGAAATCTTGATATACCCACACACAGGAGTAGGTTATTGCTATTATACAATGGCATTATTTAAGAAAGAAATTGCTTACCTTTCTTTAAATAATGTCTTTGTAAAATGGTGCTGTAGTGTTCCTTTAAAATTTTCTTTGTTTACTGATGCACTGCACATGCTTATGAGTCTCACTTTCCCATGTTTGCACAGGATATCAGTACAGTGCAGAAGAAGCTATGGAGAGGACAGAATCTATGTTACTGTTTTTTGTATTTTTTTTAAACTGCTAAGATTTCCAGAGAGACAGCACAGAAATGCAAGTAAAATCCCATACATTTCTGTTTGTTTAGTTTTGTAGAACATACCTGTTTTTTATTGTAGTATGCACTGTCCCTCAGCATATACCAGTGTCTGGCCACTCAATGGTACTTTAGTGGCTGGACATTTTTCTATTGGCTCAATCTACAATGGGCACGCTGGCTAGGAAGTCCAATCAGTTTGCTACTTTTTGAATAGTAATGAGCTGTCTTTATATAATACTGAATATATTACTGATTGTATGAAATCCCCATAGGATAGCTATCAACATGGTTTTGTAAAAGGTTGTTCTTGTGTGACATATTTGTTATTTATTTATCAGGATGTTTGGGAATCTTTGAATGTAAGTCTCCCTATTAATGTCATTTTTTTTTGGATTTAAGAAGGCTTTTGTTACTTACTGTATAACATGCTGGGATCCTGCTATGCATTATTGTCCGAGTATAAAATGAATGGTTTTGTGCTAAGAAGGATTATGAATTTGCTGAAGGAAAGAGTTTGCAAAGTAAAGACTGGCAATACTATCTCTAAAAAAAAGGGGATCAGTCGTGGTGTTCCACAGGGCAAGGTGTTTGCATTAGTTTTGTTTGGCATGTTTATGTCTACTTTTCCTGTGCAGGATAATATTAGGCTGAGCAAATATGCTGATGATTCAAAGCTCTGATCGATTCTTTCAAATATAAATGATCCACTTTGCACTCAAGTCTTTTAGAAAGGCTTGACAAATGGGAAATGGCATATGCAATAGAATTCAATATTAATAAAACAAAAGACATACCCCCGGATTCACGAATCCTCCGTGTAAGACTTAACAAGTCTTACTCGGAGGCTGCATTTGAATGGTATGACATCAGCGTGCCATGAATATGCATGAGGGCACGCTTACTCAACCGTAAGTCCTACACGGACCGTGTAAGAAAGCAGGGGGCGTGTCCGACTGCCGAGCAGTCCAAATGTCCACGCCCCTGCAAGTGTTTAAAAATAAAGCAAATAAACAAGAGCGAGTCTGCTCAAATGGCCCTGCACCCAAAACCTCACTGCCTGGTAATGTAAACCCCCATCAGACATCTAAAATGCATAACCATAAATTTTTTTTTTAAATACCCAAAATAGTTGCCTGTATTTGCGCGTGTGTGCGCGTGTGTGCCCATTGCTTAGCCTCAGTCAGAAATCCCCACATGGAAGAGCATAAGAAAGAATGTTTATGCAAATCACACGAAATAGCAATAGCGTAATGGTAGAGCATTTGCACAAAGAAGAGGCATTCACGGTTCGAGTCCCACCAGTCCCTTTCGTGTTTATATTTTAAATCAGTATATGGAATAATACCCAACATATATGTTTAAACATAACTAAAAAGCAGTGAAATGGCCAATGTATCAGTGAATAAAATAAATATTTTAAAGGATCCCAATATAAAATTGCCCGCAGTTAAGCAGCACTTCACCCAGCGCAATGTAGTTGCCCCTAGCTAACACACGCTTTACCCAGCGCAATGTAGTTGCCCATAGCTAAATCCCGCTTTACCCAGTGCAATGTAGTTGTCCATAGCTAAATCGCGCTTTACCCAGCGCAATGTAGTTGCCCATAGCTAAATAACGCTATACCCAGCGGAATCTGTTTATGCGGAGGTGCGCGCCGCACCAACCCGTGTACCATCTGGCAACGTGGAGCGACGTAGAGCAAAGTTGCTTAAATACAGTCATGCCCCCAACCTGTCTGGACAGTATTAAAATAAAAAGCAATGATAAGGTTTGAACCCAGGACACTGTGCACCATAATCAAAGAACTGAACCACTAAGCCACGGCAGCTTGGGATAAATATCCCCTGTTAACATATATATAGTAATAAAAGGTGGATTAACCATTGCTAAGCAGGGCTACAGTCAGCCAAGAATATTCAAAAATGGTCAATCACAGAAAAGTGTGGGAGGGTGGCCTAATGGTTAAGGTGTTTGCCTTACAAACACAAGGTACAGGGTTTGAGTCTCACAGGGGATAAATGGCTAGGCTTAAAATGGCTCGCAGGGGCAGTTAGCCTAGTACTAATCTATGAACCTATGAACCTATGAATCTAAATGCGGCATATTTAAGTCGCATAGGCGGGAATACTCGCCATTACTGATTGTAGCTGTCATCTGCAGTTATAATGTCTGGTGTTGGAGAGGGAACACGCTTTAGAGTGCAACGTTGGGGCATCGAGGAGTCAAGATACATGGTTTGGCTCCTAGTCCATCGGCATGAGACTCGACTCCTGCAGGGCCAGTTCCAAGGAACGGAGTATAAGACAGAGGCTTGGAACTGGTTGGCTCATGAACTCACTAGTGCCATTGGCGTCCCAAGGACTGGTGAGCAGGTCTGTCTCCACCATGCAGACCTGAAGAGATGCAAGCAGGACCTTCTGAGCCAGTGGATCCAGGAGGCCCGTCAGATGCATGATGCCCCACTACTAAGTAGGTAGCCATGGAATGCAGTATGTAAGACAAGCTAATATAGTCTAAATAATGGATAGATATGTTTCAATATCCCTTTATTTACTCCACAGCTGCAGGTGTTTGCGCTACGAATCAGCAAGCCTATGCAGATAGGCTGCTAAGGCTGCGCCACCAGGCAGGTTAGTAAATATTCAGCATGTATTGTTGTATAAAATATGTGAGAGAACATGACAAAAGTGTTGCAATAGAGTGTAGTAACCCATTAATAAAGGTAAAAGAAGTGTGGAATACTATCTCTGCATGTACTGTCAGATAATATAAGTGAGCAATCCTGAAAAAGGGTGTTGTAACCTATCAATAAAGGTATAATATGTCCTGAATAGTTCTCCCGTATGCACTGTAATATCAAATAAAGGAGACAGCCTGTGGAAAGAGTGTTCAATGTGATTAATAAAGGTATAATACTGTGTCAGTTACCTAGAAATGTTGTTGTACCCTTGCATCCAAAAAATAGTACTGTTGTATAAAGTGCTGTCAACCCACAGTTCTGCAGTCCCATATAAAGTGGATGAAGGAAGTGCCAGTAGCTGTGAAGCATATAACATTAATTCCCTGAATAAATTCTCTGCATGTACTGTAATAAAACAAAAGTCAGAGAGCCAGGAATAGAGTGTAGTAACCCATTAATAAAGGTAAAACAGGTCTGGAATATTATCTCTGCATGTACTGTCACATAAAATAAGTGAGCGAGCCTGGAAAAGAGTGTTGGAACCTATCAATAAAGGTATAAAATGTCCTGAATATGTCTTCTGTATGCACTGTAATATAAAATTAAGGGTAGAGCCTGTAGAAAAGAGTGTTTAATGTGAATAATAAAGGTCTAATACTTGGAGTGTGTCTGTGTCAGTTACTAAGAAATGTTGTTGTACACTTGCATTCAATAAATAGAACTGTTGTAATAAGGGCTGTCAACCCACAGTCCTGCAGTCACATATAAAGTGGATGAAGGAAGTGCCAGTAGCTGTGAAGCATATAACAGTCCTCAGCAGTTGATAAATGGCTGTCATGCATAGGTAAATCTGGCACACAAGTAGCTTGTCAAGGTGTTCACCAGAAATGTGAGTGTGCTATATGAAATGTAGGGTGCTGTAGAAAATTAAGTGAAAATGTCACGTGAATACATCCAGATGTGTAGATACATCAATATACAAATAAAATACAAGTATGTAGCAGTAACATCTGCAGCCTGGGCAGTTAGATATTCAGATATATTCCAGGTTTATAATGAACTAGCCAAACCCATTACACAATCTAATGCATATTGTCTAGTGTAATAATACATGTAGGGGATATACACCTGCAGTCAATAGGAAAGTAGTGTAGAGTAAAGGTACTAATAATATGTTAATGGATTTTTTTTACCCCCTACTCCATGTGCATGAACGTTGCAATTCCACACTTCAGTGGGTATGTGTATTCTCATAACATTTGTTGGGACATATGTCCTATTGTTCAATAAACTTATTTTTTACTTTGATGCATGTGCCCTGTTCAAACACCGCAATCTTGGTGGCCTGTTGCCACCAATCATCCCTGCATGCTGTTGTAATGTCCACTGTTGTTCAATATATGCATGTGTTATGCTTGCTGTTCAACTGTTGTAACCCTGGTGCGTTGGGTTAATGGGAATATTACTGCATGCTGTTACAACTAATTTGGAATGCTGTTGTCTATATTGTAGTTAAACACACCTAATCACAGAACGTATGGGAAGGCCGGTCCCAGCGGACCCACCTGTTCATCCTCAGCTGGTGATTGCACCTGGCACCAGCATGTCTGGTGCCCAGCCTGGGCTACCCTCCTCTGTTGGTCCTGTGCCACCTTCGGGTGGAAGCGCTGCAGGGGATGGGGCTCAACCCCCCTGCAAGCGTGGGTGGAGAAGGGCCACCTGTCACCCTCCGAAGTGTCTGGGTTGTTGTGCGTAGGGAGATCCAGTGTTTAGTCGCTGATCCACTACGCCAGCTTGAGGCGAGAGTGGCACGACTCGCTGGTGAGCCTGCCCCTCCTATGCAGCCCCCAGCACAGCCACCCTCGGATCTGTGAAGGTTCAGTGGAGACTGCCCATGGGTGGGGATCTCAGTCCCACTGTTACCATCTGTGGGCTCATGGGCTTGCGATTTCCAAACATCCGTCCCCGTCAATTGTGTTCACCCACCCCATGTGTCAAACTCCTCCCCTGTATGCATCTTGTTCATCTTGTCTGTTTACCTCCCCAACCTACCTCCCCACAAATACCTACACCCCCTACCTCACTTTCCACTCTCACCTGAAAAAAAAAAAGGCAATCTGTACCCACAAAAAAATTACGCCCCATACATAGCTGCCCATTTCGCACACATGTCCACTGGACATGTAAACTGATAATTCTAATTGGCACTACAACATACTTTGTTGTCACCACCCCTCTCCCAGGGGTGGAAGGAGTCAAAATCATGTCAAAATGCATTGCATATGCACAGCTGTTGCTGTTAGAGAAATGGGCAGCTATGGACCTTCCCTACACCCTTCCTGCACATCCCGAGCTTGTTTTCCTACTGTCTTTCCCTCTTTGTGCCCCCTTTTTCACCACTTTCCTTTCTCCCCATTTTCTTTTCTTTCAAAGAAATTAGTGCGGGGGTTAGCGGGAGTAAGCACTTTTAAGCAATAGTAAGCGGGATTAAGCGAGTGTGCACATGTGTGCGCTTAGCTAAGCGTCACGCAAACCTGCTTACTACTGCTTAAAAGTGCCTTAGTCACTCTATAGCAGGGCCCTTGTTCTGCTGAGCAGCAAAATAAAAAACCTCTGCCAGTCTCGAACCCCAGACCATTGACACAATAGACTGCATGAATTACCACTAAGCCACAGCAGATATGCAAATAACTTGGTTCTGAAATAAATATATCATGCATTAACAATGAGGGAATGGAAATGGAAATTAGGAATGGTATAACACAAACCCTTCTTTACCAGCAGTGGTTGTGGAATTGCATGACATGACTGTGAAAGGGGAATCAGCCATCCTAGCAGGGAATAATGTTACAGTAGCACCTTACAAACACCACACAGTATCAGACCAGGATAAACACTGGCCACAGGAATACAGTGCAATAACCACATTTGTATGGCAGTTAATTGTGTAAGTGCTACACCTACCTAACCTAGCATTTTATAGCAGTGGGCTGCAATCACAGTGAGTAATGCAATCACCAAACAGCAGGCTGCATGCAATTACTGAATGGTGGGCAGCAATTGGTGCAGAGGCTGTCACATGCACAAGTGCAGATACCTAGAAAAGCAGTCTGTACCTGCAGTCCACACATGCAATTATATCATTGCAGGTGTCGTGAGACAGAGAGTGAGAGAGAGAGAGAGAGAGACAGAAACAGAGACTGAAGCTGAAGTAGAGGGCAAAAACCCAAAGCAAACCAGCCAAAAAAAAAGACTGAAGGTGAAATAGAGGGCAAATACCCAAATCAAACCAGCCCCCCAAAAAATAAAAGATACAAAACCATAACACACGGAGTAGGTAAATACAAAGGTAAGGTATGTAACTGAAATTTATGTGTTGGCATGTTGTAGATGTTCCCGAAGAGTACTCCACACACTGCAAATCATCCATGTGTGGCAGCAGTATGTATCTATCTGTATCTGCACATGTGCATAGGGCAAGGGACATACTGCAACTGTTAGTGAAGGGTGGACAGCTATCTGTCAGTGAATGTTGATATGTGCATATATCCATGTAAGTTGTAGTGTGTGGCCTAGAAGACAGCATGCAGTGTGGTGGAGTGGCCTTAGGTCAACTGGTGCCCTAGGCAAAAGGGCCCCACAGTGCCCCCCACCACACTTCCTGGTGCCCCCATCCTTGTGTCCACATAAATAGTGGAAAAGCACCCCTGCTAGACCGGCGCCCCAGGTGTCCGCCCAGCAGGCCTATGCCTAAGGCCAGCTATGGTAGTGTACATATATGTCATGTGGTGGTTAAATGCTGTGGGACAGATTTGTCAGATCTGATGTGTTACAGACAGTGAGGCCTGCTAATGCTACAAGGGCTGAGGACACCCACATGCATTCTGCACAACACTGTGCAATGTAATCACATATCTGTACATCCCACAACTGTCGCATAAGTGAGATCCCCACCATGAAAGGTGGACTGTACATGTGCCTATATGTACATCCATGTGTACAGCAATGGATGTGTACATGTATGTGTATAGATAGGCCTATACATAATATATAGATATATATATATCTATATATATAGATATACAGATATATATATACATATAGAGTGAGAGAGAGAGAGACACAGAGTCACGGGGTCATATGTACCGCAACAGGTGTGTGGAGAACAAAGCATCGACTGTAGACAAGTGTTGATACTGCAGTGCCATTCCACCTTCCCAAAACAGTGTACCCATTAACTAACACATAGGCAGAGATCTACCTAACAGTGAAGGTGTGATAAGAGAACATGGGACACAGGTGGACAGTAGCCTCCACTGTGATGAAGACAGTGTCACACTACACCTGTAATCTGTCTGTGTGGTATGTGTCATGACAACAGGTGTGTCATCTATGGAAGTATAGGGTAGGGTTCCCCTCTACTCATCACAATGCCCTGTGTGGTATGTACTTCACATGATGACTACACCAGGTGAACAGGCCACAGACAGACCTCCCAAAGGGTAATACTCTCCGCAAACAGATGCCCTATGCAGACTGACTCACAAAACCACAACTACACTGTATTGCATACTGGCCACACAGAGGTGACCTCTGCCGGACATACAGAGGTATGTCACACCCATAGCTGGGTGACAACCACCATGGCAACATATCACAACCCCTCGGTGTACACGCTCTAGGGCCCTAAACCTTGTCAGCTCACTAAACAGCACATGCTGGAGGGATAGGTTCCCATCTCAGACATATGCCATACACCAGAATAGACCACATAGCAATAGCAAACAAGACTCCTCCTTAGCAGTTGTTATAAATACCCCTGATGATTGTGTGGAAGATTGTTAATACACCCTAGGAAACACCTCTGTGGTTCAGGTTGGCAGGGGCAAGTGAAATCAAAGTACATGTGTGTCAAAGGCCAGGGTAGCATATGTCTAGGCTGCCGTAGGCCCTAGGGCCAATAGCATATCACCTACCTATGACACTATGCACTCACACATGTACTTAATGCAATAGCTGCTATGTGAGGTTGAATGAGTGTAATGCTGAATGTGTGCAAGGTGTGTAAATGTGTGATAGCTTAGTGTGATGTTGCATCTGACATGGTAGTGCCTAACCTAGCTGTGAGGACAGCAACTGATGTGTAATGTACTGTTAGGCAGACATAGTAGTACGGCATATGATGTGACATAGTTCTCCGTTGATTAATGTGGTGTCTCATTGCAGGCTAAAGCAATACATGTATGCTTAGTGAGTGGTACTGCAGGTGAATACATCACCAATATGAACTGTAGTACTACGTGAAGCTGTAGGGCTAAACAGCACAGTATGGTGTGCGTTCACATTGCTTGGAAACACTGTCATGTGTGTTTCCTGTAGTCTGCACAGAGGACAGACTGCAGGCATAAGGGTGTGTAAGTAGTGGTACACAGCACCATATGGTACACAGGTAATGCTCATCTGTGTTGGCATACAGTGGTGCATTGCATGTTTGCCTGATGTGTGTGTGATTATGCCTGTACAATGGCTGCAAATGTATGTGTGTTACAGGATTGACGTGTGTATCCAGCAACATCTATAGTCTGTTACAGCAGTATGCCACCTATAGTAACAACTGGACACATCTGTTAGGCAGGGCTATGGCATCAATGACTAGGGTGTTTGATTGTTACTACTGTACCTGTACTTTACATCCATTGTAATGGATGACATCTCTGTTTGTGCATTGGTGTGATATACACTCCTGTCTTGAGGTTGTGCAATGTGTCACAAACAGTATGCCGGGTACTGTTGTTTAGTGGTGTGATATATAGAGTCTGCCAGGCAGTGTTAGTTAGTTGTGGCCTGAGGACCAACAAGTGTTAGTGAACGTGTGTAACCACTGACAGACAATAGGATGGTATAAATGTCAGTAAAGTGATATCTGTGGGTAAAGGTATAAAGTGTGCCACAGGACACTCTCACACAAATTGTTTATATCTTTTTCAGCCAGATGGCCCACCAACGTAATCCAGCTTACACTGCAGAAGAGAAAGAGGTGATAGTCAACAGCCTTTTGCAGCAGTACACCATGCTGTTCTCCAGAACCAGCCAGCACCAGCAGGAGCGGACTGCAATGTGGCAGGAGCTTGTTAGTCGGGTAAATGACATAGGCATGCATAACCAGACATATGAGCAGGTACGCCATCACTGCAGTGATTTAATTAGACAAGTCCGGCGGCATGCATCTGATATCCAAAGACAGCAGCTTGTCACAGGTGGTGGGGTGGCCATACACCCCCCCCTCACCAGAGCGAAGGAGCTGCTCCTGAGTGTGGTAGCTCCTGGACAACAGCCACGACAACCTCTGACATGTGTTGTAATGGAGGCCGGAGCCACCCAGCACATCCACCTGGAGCAAGCAGGTAATACACCCTATCTGTAGACTACAGTTAACTGTATTGTTAGATTATGTGTACGTGACATGTGTACTGTGTGTTTAGCAGTTCTGCTGCCTACTGTTGTGCAATAGGGATAGTTTGTATGATATCCCTACACCTGTGACTGTTGACTGTTGTTTTACTGCAGTTTAGCATACCCACAGTAGCAATGCCACAGTTGTGGCCATTGATGAACCCTCTCATATTCTCGTAGGTCCCTCTGGTGTGACGGCAGGGCAGCCAATCCATGCTGGTGAGTGTGTTATACCTGCAATGTTGGTAATGAAATATGCATGTCATAGGTGAGGTGTAGGCCATGTACACGTAACACACCTACGCATAATGCATGCCGTGCATGTTTGCTGTGAGACGTTGCACAGCTCAGTAATGTCAGTAGCTTCCGCAATGACATGCAATACACAGAGCATGACACACAGTTGTGGCAACCCCGTACTGCACATTGGATTGGCATAGTTGCAACACCTGTACACAATATAAGACATTTATCACATGTAGTACACAAAGTCATGCTACATATGGCATAACCACACACCCACTGTAAGGTCACACGTCAGTATCCCACATGTCATCCACACACACATGATGTACCTCAGGGGTAGAGGCCTATCATGGGGCTGTGCAACAGTCTTCAACACATAACACAGTCATGTTAGGCAATGCTCCCTACTGGGCACCTCATACACCCATGTACAAAGTGGCTGTGTAATAGTGAACGTATCCACGGCACTGCAGTTCAGGTACAGCATGCTAGGCGGTGGTCTGTCACACAGTAGTAGCCGTGAGTGACCACAAGAAGCATGATGATGATGATGGCACATGATACTACACCCCATCCAGTTACAGTGACCACAGTACTACACATAGCAGTCTTTGCTGTGCACCTCATTGTTCTGTGTGTGAAACATATGCACCTATACACACCATGCATAGCATGTTGTGTGTGCTTACATATGCTAGTATATACATTTTGCACAACAGCCGCCATCTGTACAAAGTGTCACATATATGTCCTGGAATGCTATTGGGTGTACAGGTCACATGACACACACTGGGTATGTGTGGTGTTTAATGTTGCAGTCGTGTAGCATGCCATGTCATGGCTGGCAACAACATATCTGCAATATGTCCCACATGCACCATAACCACTGTGCAATGTCCATGTCGTGCATTGGGATTTCTTCATGCCTACATGCACCACTCATCCCATGTCTGTACATTGCATGCATTTGCTACACCTGTGCCCACTATTATGTGATATGGACACAGACACTGTCATGACACATGTCAATCTATGTGTCACACAGATGACACATGCAGCCATGGTATGTATACCATTGAGTGATGGTGCACATGACATTGCAGAGCAGTTAATACTTGCACAGCAATGTAGTGTCCATGTACACATTGTGTTCCAGGGTGTAGCCAATCACTGCACAACTACACACATGCATCAAATCCATGTATAATGTCATTAGAAAGGGCTGTCTACACTTGCACTGCATGTTGTTGAGCTACACATGGTCTGCCTGCTGACACGTGTGTGGTGACTGTTTGCCTTGAGATACTGTCACCCACCATCACCCACTATTGTGTATGTGTTGGATTGCTGGTGTGTGTGTGTATGTGCTGTGGTGAACGGTGTATTTCTGTGCATGTGTTCATGTGTGCATGTGTACATGTTTGCATGTGTGCATGTGTGCATGTGTTCATGTGTTCATGTGTTCATGTGTGTATGTGTTCATGTGTGCATGTGTTCATGTGTTCATGTGTGCATGTGTGCATGTGTGCATGTGTTCATGTGTGCATGTGTTCATGTGTTCATGCGTGCATGTGTACATGTGTGCTAACATCATGTACAGATTGTAAAGTATGTTTCCTGTCTTCCTTAAACAGGTGCTGTGTTAAGCATGGCTGAGTGTAGCAGGGAACCTGATGTCACCACCACTAATAGTGGAGATGATGAGACATATATTGTGGCACAGGAAGGTCTGACAGAGTCTGTCGTTGGTCCACCAATCTACAGTACACAGCGGTCAACCCCATCTATGCGCACACTCATACTGCCAATACATCCCTCGTCACCAATGGCCGTAGCTGAGGGACAGCATACAGTTGGCATTGACCTGGAGAGTGTGGTACCTATGGCACGTGCTTCCCCTTGTAGCAGCCATAGCCGGATTACCAGAACGGTACCACATAGGCAGATGTCCAGGCATTCTCGGGGGAGCACCCCTGGTCGTACTGCCCCTGGCAGACGTGCCCCCAAAGGTATTACAACCACCAGTATGTTCTGGGCAGTAATGCAGGCACAGGCACGTATGGAACGGTACACCCGACAGGGACTAAGGGCACAGAAGGCCCATTACACTGCTATCAATGACAGCATCCGTGACCTTGCCAGTGCCATCCGGAATTACACTGAGGTCATTGATAGCCATTGGAGGGAGACATTAGATGTCCTCAACAATGTGCTAGCCATGAGCCAAGACTGTGCGGGAAGGATGAGAGGCTGACGCGGACACATGCCAGCTACAGCATCAGCTGGCATTCGTCATGGACGGACCGCAGATCACAGCCACTCCCGTAGTGGCAGTACCAGCCCCAGCAATGCTGGGGCTGGCCTGTCCATTGACCATCCTACTAGACCACGTGCATGTGGTGCTGGCCAGTCCCAGCAGGGACATGGGTCCAGTCATCATACCTCTGCCTCTGATGATAGCAAACTTCATTTTAGCTATGAAATCCACATTTGTGGATCTTAAGTATTGATTTTCTGCTTTTTAGGGCGGCGCTGCGCTATGGTTAAACCCCGGAGATCGGGATTAAAAAAAAAAAGTTTTTTTTTTATTTTGCATCACTTCCCATTGGCATTGGATGTTTTTTTGTCCATTGGCATGCTTCCTCCTGTGAATGCATGCTTTTTTACTGCTGACACGGCTCCGTTTTGCTATTTGCAGAACCGTACTCAGTTATCAACTGAGTACATTTCTGCAGATAACACTACTCCTACTCGGACAGGTTTGGGTTTCCTAGATCGCGAATTTACCTCATTTGCATGGCTTTCGCCTGCAATTGAGGTAATTTGCATATCCCAGCCCTGTCCGTGTAGGACTAGTTTAGGGAGCTCAGTTGCACGCACCTGCCGGCTGTTCCTGGATCGCTCGTCGGACATGTTGGCTTGCTGGAGTCCTACTCTACTCTTAGACTCCATGCAAGCCTTCGTGAATCTGGCCTATGAACTTTGCTATAAATAACTTTTGTTATCCTTTATGCTATGAAAAGTATCATCTTATTGGAAGTTGAGTTAATCATAGACTTGGGTGTTAGTATTGATAATAGATTAAATTTTGGGCTAAACCTGCAGGGCATCATTAGAAGATGTTTTATAAAACTGGTATCATTTTAAGAACAAATTCAAGCAGATATATAAAAGTTTTGTTACCCATTTATAAAAATATAGTTTTCTCCATTATGCAATATGGAGTTGTTGTTTATTCCTATAGCTGTTCCCAAGTATGGAAACTGAAGAGGGTCCAGAGATTTTTTTACCAGACAAATTAAATGAAGGAGAGGATCATTCTGATAGGTTGGAAACTTTCTCCCTCTATACTTCAACTTATTAGGTGAACTTGATAATGATATTTCAATGTATACGTTATCAGGTGCTAGGATGGAAATTTCTAGTGTGGGCATCTTTTGAAAACTCAAAATAATAATTTGTTACTTGACATTAAATCCTGTAAAAGTAATATTTTAGAAATTCTTGCCATCCCTGGACTGGCAGGGTAACTTACTTCCATTTACAGTAAATAATAAAAATACTTTATATCAAGTTAACCATACCTTGGATAGGTGGGAAGGAAGGACTGCCTTTGATCATAAATTTTTTTTGTAGCAAACTCTTTGAAGTCCTTTTCAGACTATAGGTTTGAGCAATTAACACTGAACATAAACCACTTGTGGCCACAATCAGCTGAAAACAGTAGTCAGGGAAGGCTGTAATGTCAACAGATAACTATGTAGAAGACCTAGAAGTTGACTGTTGCAAAAGCACAAGAGTTCAATGAAATCCCAGGCCTCCAGGACCTCAGGAAGAACAGGAAACAGATGGAGTTAAAGAAAAAATGTCAGTGTCTCAAAACAGTATGCATGAAGAATATTGAACAGATATGCAGCTGAGACAAGTGTCAAAACAAGATACGCAAGGAAAGCTGGTGGTGAAAAGCAGAAGTCCATGAAATGATCAAAGGAAAGAAAAGTGCAAGAAAAAGTGGGAGATACAAATGATAGACCAAGCTAAAGAGGAATGTTGTTTGATGAACAGATAGGCTAAGAGAGCAGTCACAAAAACAATGAACAAAACATTAGAGGCACTCTATGAGATCCTGGAAAGTCACTGCATTGATGGTACAAAAAATGTTACAATTTTGCAAGTTAAAGACAAAAAGTTAAAGAGGGTAGTCATCAGACACCATTCATAAGAGATGCCAAAAACAACCTGCTCACCAATTTGGAGGACAAAGGTAGATGGAATGGATACTCCCAGCAACTTCTGATTGAAGAAACCCCATAAGAAGTGTACTACCTACAATAAAAGAGAAAGAAGAATCTACCTTAGAAGTAAAAAGAGCACTAAGGAATGAAGTCAGGGAATATAGCAGGTTCTGATGAGGTCATAGCAGATATGATCGAGATAGTGGATGAGTTAGGGGAGAAATGGCTCCTGAGGGTGCTCATAGCAGTATGGAGAGAAAGGCATATCCTAGATGGCTGGAGAATAAACAGCCTACTGCCAATGTACAGGAATAAAGAGGGTATTCAAAACTGTGGGCAGTACAGAGGTATCAAACTCTTGTCATAGAGCATGAAAGTGCTGGAGAGGGTCATCAACAAATGAATACAAAGAGTAACAGAAAGTATGATAGGAGATAAGCAGTTTGAATTCAAATCAGGATACAACAGACTCATCCCAATGTTTGCAGTGAGACAGATAGTTGAAAAGAAACTGGAGATGAGAAAAGATTCCAACAGCATTCCTAGACTTGGAGACAGTATGTGATAAGGTCCAAAGAAAACAGATGTGGGCAGTCCTGTGATGATTCAAATTTCAAGAAACATTGGAAAACGTATAGAGAGCTATGTACAAGGGCCAGATAACACAAATATGAAGAGTGGTAAGATTTACAGTGAGGTTTCCAGTGGAAGATGTGCATCAGTGTCCAGCACTGAGCCCACTGCTATTCATACTGGAATTGAACTACATTAGCAAATAGTTCAGAGGGGGCAAGTGAACATCGCTGCTGTAAGCAGACCATGTGGCATTACAAGTAGACTTTGAACAAGAACTATAGCAAATGGCAGAGGAATGCAATGGAAAGCAAAACTGGAGGCACATGGAATGAAACTGAGTACAGACCAAACAGTTGTCATGGCAACAAATGGGAAAAATCCAACCAAGCTTAAAACTGAGATAGAAGAGAAATAGTTGAACAGGTTAACAACTTCAAGTATCTGGGAGTGGTGACTGAGGAAAAGGATGGAAAGAATAAGGATGTCAAAGCTAGAAAAAGGACTGAAGCCAACCGGTGCAGTGTGTTGGAGGTAGCATGCCAGAGAAGAATGCTACAGAAGCTGAAAAAGTAAGGTGTACAAAATGGTGGTGTGATAAGTACTTCTATATAGTACAGAAAACTGAGCAATGAAAGCAGAACAGTTGAGGAAGGTAGAGGTGATGAAGCTGAATTACCTGATATGGGTAGTAGGATGCACACTGTTGGACATTGAAGAAATGATGACATCAGCATAGAAGCCAATGTAACTCCAGCTGCAGAGAAGGACAAAGAAAATGGATTATGGCAGTATGGAAAGCAAAAGATGATTTGATGAAAAATTAGGAGAGATGAGAAGAAGTCAAGAGGACATGAGGATGTCCATCCAAGAAATGGATGAGTTATGTGAGAGAAAATCTGCAACAGTTAGGAATGGCTGTCAAAGAAAGTAGGAAAGTGGCACTGAATTGAGAGAGATGGCGACAATAGAAGCAACACCCTGGGCTCATGTAGAAATTTGGAAAAAAGGGGTTGATGATGATGATGATGATGGTGATGACAAAAACACTATTAGAATATTAGCTGGATTGTAGAAAGAACTGATAAGAACTTAGGATAATTTGACAAAAAATGACAACCAGCGATCCCTAATTCAATTGAGGAATCCATGAACATCCAAAAACCAAAACAGGTCAAAAATAGAGACCAAGTTACCACTGCATCTTAATTTATCCTACTAAGAACCTCATTACAGACTTTCTAATCTTGCTAACCATCTCAAAAGTATACATTACATTTCATGTTCTTTAACAGTTCCTTATATATTGGTTCAAATCATTCTGAATTATCATGTTCAAGCAAAATGCATGCTGACAAAATATACAGTTAGTTGTAAGGGAGGCTGGGAGCTAGCAACATGCCTTGTAAACAGCTGTGGCAAAGCTGGCAACAGTTTAGAAAGTATAGGCAGGAGTAGATAGGCTCTAGAGTGATAATGAGAACTGAAAGTGAATGCTTCTTAGCTGCTTCCAGAATATGCCACCCCCCTAGAATGCTGTTGCTGAGTTGTTAGTGCTAGTAGTGTAATGGCTAATCCCAGCTGGAACCTCTTTGCTTGCCATGGAATAACAAACGCAATGCAAAACAAAAATCCAATCTAGAAATAGAATAGTTTTGTTTGACACAGGCTTTGTGAACAGAACCAAAAAAAAAAAAAACAAGTAACTGCTGAGACTGCCTAAAATTCCTGTCCTGCTCAAATAAATAATTGCCTGTGTGTACACTAAGAAGTGTGCAAAATCTTTTCCCCTTTATTCTGAGGATCTGCAAAAAAGGTGGGTCGCAATAGTGAGCTGAAAATGCTTGCAGCATGATATGGAAGAGAAGGACAAACCTTTTTGTCCAATAATTCAGTAATATATTGAAGAGCCACACTCATCAAATTAGGCTGAAAAATCTCCAAATTTGCTGTACTCCAAAAAAAATAAAAAATCTCTTCCATTTTACTACTCTCCTAGTATACTACTATTAGCTTCCATAATCACATTTAAAAACTGTTTTGTTGAGCTGAGAGAGACCTGCTGTCACCACAGAATATGCCAAGCTGTGAAGAGATGAAGAGAAATTTGACATGATTGAGTGACCGACCCGTCCTTCTGAGATAACAGATGAGGGAATCAGAGGTAAAGGCCATGGAGGCTTGTATCCACACTCCAGAAAGCAGCACACTTGAGAGGAGAGGGACTGGACTTTATTTTTATTTTCATCACAGAATACTAGGCATCTTAGCACTGCTATGACATATTCAGATGTTGTAGAAGGTCTTCCTTTTCTTGAGCCAGAAATCAGGCAGTCGTCAAGTAAGGATAGATTTGAATGCCTTGTTTCTGATACAGGGACTGGCTGAATGGACTGGAGTAAAGAAACTGAGAACTTTTTTTCTTTCTTTTTTTTCTTTGTGGAGGAACATCTTTGAATGGGCAGAAAATTGTGTGGGAAAAAAAAAATCTGTAACGGAGATGAATGATATCCAGCACCCATCTGTCTTGGTGATTAAAATCCCATTTTCTTTGAAAAGAGACAGTCTTCCCCTGCACCCAATGATTAGCATCTAGTTTCCAGTGAACAATAAGCCTTGGCAGATGCAATACTACTGGCTTGCATTTCTGCATCCAGTTACAGTACTCTAAAGGTATGCAGTATTCACATGGTTTCATGCTATAAAATGAAGCAGCAATAATTATACAATGTTGCGTATGTTGATTAGACAGAGCAGTCAGTGCGCTCATACTAAATCCAATGTTACTCACAGGAATAAGTCTGGCCAACTGTAGCCAATGAAAAAAGCTACAACTACTAGCAGACATGTTCCATCCTCCCCAAATTCTGATGGAGAAAGTCTGGGTTGGGTAATGTCACATGTGTACATGCTGTCTCAACAACTCCACAAAAAGGGTGTGTCTATTTTTTTGAAAAATCTCATGGTTACAAGCAACAGTATTAATACAGAGAAACATACAGTTGTGTAAGTTCTACTTAACCTATAATAGTAGATGCTTGAAGAATACTCTGCCTTACTAGCATATAGGTAGTAGAGCCCTGATACTCTCCCTCTGGTTGTCTATCAAAACTCAGAGCTCTTCCCACTGTCTGCCTGTGGGTGCGAAGTTCCAATCACCCGGCAACACCAGCACTGCCCTTCAAACCCACAGAAAGAACCATTTTTGTTTTCTACAGTCCACAGGGAACAGCAGATCAAAGAACACCACCTTTGCATCCCTACCAAACCAAAACACACACATGCAACAAAACAAAAAAAGGCTGCTGAACAAAACTCAAAAGCAAGTCCAACAACAAACTATATACATCCAACAAAAGGGGAATGGTGGAGGTACTGCCAGTAAGGCAGTGTTTTCTATGAAGCTCTACAGTTACAGGTAAGTAAGACTTACACAACAGTACTATGTTCAACAAAGACACTGCCTTACTGACATATGGGTAGATTCCCAAACCTTACTCAAACTGGGAAGAGAAAGAATAAGGGTCCAAGGATGAAGCCTGTTCTGGATTTAGAAAAGGTATCCAGGTTGTAGTACTTCATAAAGGTATGGACAGAGGACCATGTTACAGTCTCTAGAATAATTCTAGAGTCCAATCCTTTATAATATGCCATTGAAGAGGAAAAGGTCCTGGTGGAATGTGGATTTAGCTTGTCTGGATTCTCCTTGGCATGGGGGGCTGTAGCAAAGCACAATACAAGAGGACAACCAAAGTGCAATGGTTTACTTGAGACAGGTTACCACTTCTTTGCCCCTCTGAATGAAATAAAATGTCTTTCAGCCTTCTTAAAGGGTTAATTCTGTCAAGGTAGTACTTGACATAATGATGCACATCCGAGGTATGAAGTATCCTCTCTCCCTTATTCTTTGATTTTGGAAAGAACACAGGAAGATTAATAGACTAACTGAGAGTGAATTCTAAGATGACATTTGAAATGAAAGAAGGATTAGTGCATAACACAACTCTATGTCTGTAAAAATCAGATATGGTTATCCCACCATGAGAGCTTGCAGATGTCAGAGCAGTTAGCAAAACACTTTTCCACATTAAGAAGTTGAGATCAGCCTGAGGTGCCAGTTCAAAAGGTGGTAAGGTCAGTTTTTCAATAACATAGTTGAAATTCCATGAAGAAGGAATTTTCTTGCAAAGGGGTCTCATATACAAAACTCCTTTTATGAACTGTTTTGCAAAAAGAGAAAAAGAACAATGGGGAAACATAGGCAGACAACCAGAGATAGCTACTAAATGCACCTTAATGGATGTATAGACTCCTGAAGTAACTCACACATTTATTTCAAGACCAGAACTAATTTCTCAGAGGACTCTCTGTTTCCATTTAGGCACCACTTAGAAAACCTCATCCATTTATAAACACAAGATTTTCTAGTAACAGGTTTTCTGGCCTCCTTTAACACTCATTGCACATTGTCATGAAAACAGTGTCAAAATGGAGTCAAGACTGAATCACCCAGGCTGCCAGTTGAAGTTCCTCCAAACTGGCATACACCAGTCACCCCTGAGACTGTGTGAGCAAATCCAGCATGTGAGAAAGTCTGTGGTAATTGTCCCTAACTAATACCATTAAAAGGGAGAACTAATGTTGCCTTGGCCAGTAGCAAGTCACCACATTGATCTTTGGAATTTTTTTCCGAACCTTCAGACGAACCTTGTGAATCAGTATAAAATGTGGAAAGGCATACAGGAACATCCTCATCCAAGGGAACAAGAAACCACCTCCCTTCAAGCATGGCTGCAAGGATGTCTGAAACAGAATTTCTTCAGTTGTCTCTTTTGAAAGGAGGTGAGTAGGTCTATTTGAGGTGTTCCCCACATCTGGCCAAGATCCTGTAGCACACTGTCTGGAGCTGCCATTTCTGCATGCCTGCCTGGGATCTGCTAGCTCTGTCTGCCACAATGTTTTTCTCTGATGGCATGTGTGATGCCTGGAGAGTCAGAGAACAATGTACAGCCATCTCCCAGGCAACCATTGCTAACTGGCCTAGAGGGTATGACCTTGTATCCCTTTCTTTGTTGAGGTACTACATCACTGTGGTGTTGTCTGCCACTGCCAGTAGAGGATCCACAATTCAAAGGTGGTGAAAAACTTTCATGGCATGAATCACTGCTACCATCATTTTAATATTGCTGCACTTCCTTGCATCCCTGGGCCCTCAGATGGCTTGCACTTGCATCCCCTTTGACACAGCTCTGCAAGTAAAGTCAGATGAATCTGTCAGGATAGATTGAACTGACACTGGAGGGGAGAAAAGAAGTCCTGCATTGATACTCAATTATTCTCTCCACCACTATAACTCTTTTCTGATGAAGGGCAGCAATGGCAACTATGATTCCAGGGGAATGAAGGTGCTGGATCCAACAATTTCAGATATACCATTGAATTTTTTTCATGTGAAGACTAATCAGTAGTATCATGAAGATCATGGAAGCCATCAATCCAAGCATTTTTATGAATTTCCTTGCTGAGATGATATTCTTCTTGGAGAATTCCAGAGACAGCATCTGGTAAGACAGGAAATTGTGTTTTGGAACAAAGGCCATTCTCTCGTGGGAACACCCCAAAAAGACTAGTCTTTATGTGAGGGTGTTAGACATGACTTCTGGAAGTTCATCTTGAACTGTAGCTGAGAAAGTAAGGCCAAGACTTTTTCTAGAGAATCTAAACACCTGGACACAGACTCTGCACAGATCTGCAAGTGATCTAAGTAAGGAAAAATGTGAAGGCCCAGAGTCTGACAGAAGGCTATTACCATGGTAAGGCATTTGGTAAGCACTCTAGGTGCAGTAGATAGATCAAAGGACAATCTTGTGAAGCAGATAGAATGCATTGCTCTGAAATCTCCTGAAGTGGTAATCAATGGGAATTCGATGATATGCATCCTTCAAATTCAACTTCCTCATGAAGCAATGGTCTGGCAACAGAGGAAGCACTGTCTGCAGGGTAAGCATCTTGAACTTGGGGACCTTGCTAAATATACTCAGAAAGGAAAGATCCACAACTGGTCCCCATCACAGCTATGTTTTGAGAACCAGGAAAATTATGGAGTAGAAACTTCTCATTCTTTCTGTAGAAGGGACCAGTTCTATGACCTCTGAGTCCAACATTTGCTGCAGAATAGGAAGGAATAAGAAAGACTGATCAAGCAGATGAGGATGGACCTGCTCAAATGGAGGCAGATGTTCTTTCTACTGCCATCTGTAGCCCCTTGCAAACTATGGTGAGCACTCACTTCTCAGAAACCGATGATAGCCAGGCAGCCTTATTAAGAGCTCATTTGGAGATGTGGTAGATGAAGAGAGATAATTAAGAAAGACAGATACCAAGTCTCAGCATAGTTATAATTTGGAAGGAGGGATATCTTTTTTGGGAAAGGAACCTCTATTTTTAGGTTAGATGGGGTTTTCAACCTACTGTTTCCTTTTGTTACCTTGTTTTTGATTTGACTAGGACTTCTGTTTGGAAGGATGTCAAAAATTATCCTACTTAAAGGAGGGGAATTTGGGAATATGAAACACATACTGCATTGGATGGCACAGTTGTGCAGCAGTTAATAGTGTTGTTTCACAGCAAGAGGTTCTCCAGTTCAATTTTTGGTTTGGGTGCCTTCTGTATAGAGTCTGCATGTCCTTCCTGCATTTGTGTAGGTTTCCTCTGGGTGCTCCGGTTTCTTCCCACATTACAAAGATATGCGGCTGGAGCATTTCTCCCAGGGCCGCCACTGAAAATTGTTTTTTTCCAAGTCGGAATTTCCCAGTAAACAAATGTTAAATAAATAAATAAGATTCCCTCTGTAATCTCAGTCTTTAAGGGCCTGATTATCTGCTGTATGAGGGACACCATCAGACTCAAGTGGAGAATTCAAAATCTCTCTCTTTTTTGTTTTAACTTGTCTGAAAAGTTTTGGCTGCACAACCAAGCATACCACCTTATCACCACTAAAGACACCGAATTTCTAGCAGTAGTATCAGCCCTTTCCAAGGCACACTTTAAATCATGTTTTGAAACCTGAGAAACACTGAAAACGATATCTTTAACACAGACCTTTTGCTCAGCAGGTAAAGATGCAGCAAACTCATTTAAGCTGTACATGCATCTCAACACAAACTTCCACATAAAATACTAGTAGTTAAACACTTTAAAAGTTATTGTGCTGCATTGAGCCAGCTTCTTTTCCCAAGATTCTAGCTGTTTGCCTAGTGTGTCTGAAGAGACAGGTTTTGAAGATGACACAGCCCTCTGATTAGAATAAGTCACTGGGGACACTAAAGCAGGGTCTGCAAAACAAGTGGTCCTGAAGGCCAGACATGGTCAAGCGTACCCAGAATTTCTTAAACATTTTTTTTAGACAGAGCCTCTATGAGCAGAGGACAATTGCAAGCTTTCTTAAGGACATCCTCCACTGCTAGGATCAATGGAGGAAAGGTGCCATATCCAGAGCCTCATCCTCCAAAAGACCATAAACCCTGCTAGTCTCAGGGTTAATAGAAGATTGCTCCCAACTGAATACATCCCCAAATCTACCCACCAAGTGGGCTCATCATCAGAGGAAAGCGACTGATCTGACTTTGACAACTCCAACACCTCAAACAGTGGACTCCCTTCAAAATCAGGATCTTTAAATGATTCATGAGTTGTGGAAGTGCCAGCATTAGCCATAACCCGGGTATGCATCCCGTAATCAACTGCCTGAACAATGGATCCAGCTAAAGTTACCAACATTGGAAGGAATCCAATCAGAGATTGTTGTTCTATCACCTATGGTGGGTCTTCTGTCTCTTCTTTGAATTAACTATATTAGTGTGAGATCCCTGAGTGCTGAGAGAATAATCAAAACTGGCAACATAAGTGAATATTAAGCTAATTGACCTGAATGGCAATTTTAAGCCTAGCCAATAACCGAAGGTGATAATCAAATGCTGTACATTTTGCCTATGAGGCTAAGACTTTAACCATTATGCCAAACCTCTTACCCATATTAAATGAACAGGATTCAAACCCTGTGTTATTTGTGGTCTCAACATGAGCTCACTGCTCTTATACCTGCTGGCACAGGGAAAGATTCTGCAACCCTGACTATCCCTGCACCTATAGGATTTGGTTCTATACTTGAACCAGGTAATGGTACAGCTCAGGAGGATGCGTCTGATCCTCATCTCATGAACAGTTGGGGTAATAACATACCAGATGGAAACAGAAGGCGAGTGGTCTGATATCCTTCTTAAGGCTGAGGCATATTTTTGTTCCACTTTTATGTTTTTTTAGGTGCAAAAGGGGGTAGATGGTTGAGTAGGGGAGCACCATATCTGAGTCTTTCAAAGTCGGTGAACTAAAAATGAGACAGATCAATATAAAGTACTGGCTGCACAGTTAGCCCAGTATAAAATGGATGAAATCCACTATTCTCTCTCTAATAGCAACCTGAAGTCTATTTCTACAGTGATACAATACTGAATACTGCACAGAAAAAAAAAGACAGCTGGGGGGATTCAATAAACCCTTCATGGTCATTTAGTGCACATGGTAGCAGCGAGTTTTAGATTCAGTAAGCGCCGTGTACAGGTGCACACCCTATGCAAACAAGGTAAACACTGTGGCATTCCTATTACAGCATAAGCAGTGGAACTGCATGCTCATCAACCAATCCAGCATAATGGAGCTATTCAACAAGATATAAATCAACCATGTAGATTCCATGTTGTTTTTTTCCTGCCAATTCCAAAACTTCTGGAATACAGCCATGGAAAGGAATCTACACTGACAGAATGTTAGGTGCTGCTGCTGCTTTAATTCATTTGTATGTGCTACAGGCTGAAGCCAATGCTGCTGCTGCCAATAGGCCTAAGCCAAGAAGGAGAAGAGTTTTTAGGCCCTGTTTAACTTTTAGCAACTTACATGATGTGGAAATTGTAGAGCATTACAGGATGGATAGGGATACACTACAGGAACTCTGCAACCTCGGCTGTCCTCAACTCAGAGCCAGAGCCAACCCGAGGATAATTCATCCCAGTGGAGACAAAGGTATGTGCAGCACTTAGAATCTTAGTTACAGGTACCTTTCAGTGACCAACAGGGAACATGCTGGGGGTGTCATAGGCATCAGTATCCAGGATCCTCTATCACCTTCTGAATGCTATGCTCCAACATGCCACTGACCACATATATTTTCCCTGTAGTTCGGAGGAGAGGGCCAGAAATATGCAGGAGTTCCACCATGCAGCACAATACCCTGAAGTACTGGGTGCCATGGATTGCACACATATAAAACTTAAGGCACCACCCAGAGAACAGGGTAGGCTTTATATAAACAGAAAGGGCAACCACTCTAGCAACTGCTAAGTCATGTGTAATGCAAAGGGAATCATCTTGAATGTGTGTGCTATCAACCCTGGCAGTTACCACAACTCACATATCTGGCACACCTCTAGCTGACCAGATGTTTGCTATGGGAGATATCCCACAGGGTCATTTACTTAGGGATGCAGGCTATGTACTGGAACCATGGCTGATGACACCCATCAGAAATGGAAACACACATATAAGGAAGAACATCATAATGAGGCACACATTCAAATCAGAAATATCATAGAGCATGTTTTTGGGCTGCTGAAGTCATGGTTCTTGTGCCTAGATACATCTGGGGGAACCCTGCAGTACAATCTGCAGACATGTACAGAAATATTCGCAGTATATGCCATGCCACACAACATCATCATGAGGAAACTGCTTCAGCAGGATCAAGCAAGGGGAAGGGGTATATATCCCACCACCAAAGCCAAGGTCACCACAGCCACAGGTAGATGAGGAATCAGAAGAGGAACCATCAGCTGCTGTGGGTGTAGGCAGATGTAGGCATGCTCAATATGCCCTTGCATTGGCTAAGAGACAACACATAGCACACACACTCACCACCTAGGGGCTTAAAACCTTCCTTCTACACGCATACATATAGTGCTATTAATGCCAGACAACTCACACAGTCTTTACCTCCCATGTATTGACTGTACTGCTTGCATCAGACAGTCAACCCTGAACTACAACCATGTCAACTGCTGCATTTACAGGGTAAGTACAAACCTGAACAGTATTGTGTAATAATATGAATGAGTTGCATATGTTTGAATTTCAATAATTGGTCTGTAAGCAAGTAAAAGGTGGGAGATTGTTACAGAAATTATCTTAACATGTCACAGTAGAGACCTGTGTGATTTAGATGTGTTCATTATTAAGTAGTAGGTGCCAGGCATCAAAGATTCGCACAGTCATACCCCTCAAAAGTACTGATAGACACTGCATGGCCTCAGTTTAGTATACATTTGTACTGGAAAATCATTAAAGAGAAGTTAGAAAATAATGATACACATTGCATTTTCTGACTTCACAACCCTCACAAGATCATTCACAGTAAACCTGGGAAATGTTGATGCTATCAATTGTGTAACTTTCCAAGGCCAATATAAGTTAGAGGTAAAATTACCAGTTCAACACCACAAATACAGATATACTAAGCACTAAGTCAGCTATGCACCCTGAGCATCAAACACAAAGCTTATGTATCCCTGAATCCAAAAGACAGAAAACAGGGAAATAGCACAGTTATCATCACTTGCAAAGGGTGTTGTGTGTGTGTGTGTGTGTGTGGGGGGGGGCAGGAAGTCTAGGCTGATACAAAAGGTCGATAAGTGTGTGTGAGTAAGAAAGAAAAGCAGGCAGACATCTGGATAAACCAACAAATGGTCAGTGAGACAAAATGAGTTTTAAACTACACAGCTAAACCATGTAACTGTTGTGTGTTTATCTGTAGGGGTCCTCCAAGTAAAATCGCTGTGTGAGTGTCTGCATGAACAAAGCCAAGTTTTGTGTTAGCTTGCCACCTTGGCATGTTGGACAGGTGGGAGCCCTGCATGGCAGAGGTGGCAGTTCTCATTGTCATCCACGACCACAAGAACTGGCACTACCAGGAGTTGTACTGTTATGTCCACACTCACTGTCAAATGCACTGCTGCTACCTGAATGTGACTGATGACTGCTGGATGAGCTCCCTTCACGTGGACTTCCAGGACCATGACCCCATGACCTGCCACATCTGGGGACAGCACACTCACTGATGGAGCAATGGATATACTGCAACTATGGGAGCATGACTGGGCTTGGCCATGTTAGCTAACAGCAGGTGATGTGTCTGACCTACACCCAAGAGTATGCCGTTCCACTCCCAGCAGATGTTCCGTCACAGACAATGCTTTTTCCATGACAGACACCCCTTGGTCCATCACAGATGCCCCCCGTTCCAACATGTCATTCATCTGATCCATTGAATTGGCAACACGGTGGAGGCAGTCATACATGTCAGCCTGTCCCACATCTACAACCCTGAGCATTTGTTTGGAGCACCTATGGGAACATGCCTGTGCCTCCATGATGGCCCTAAACATACGTTGAGTGGCATTGGAAGGGTCACCTGCACCAGGTGGAGGAGGGACAGCAGGCCCACACTGAGCACCCCTTCAACCCTCCTGTGTGGCACCTCACCCACAGGCACTGAAGCCACAATAGGCATACTTCCCTGATGAATGGCCTTGCCAACCACCTGTCCAATATCTGAGGGCTCACTGGAATAGGCAGGCATAGGCCTACTGGGTATGTTGAATGAAACTGCAGGGGATGGCTGTATGTCAACCTCAGTGTCAGATTCAACCTCTGCACCCCCTGACTGTACCTCTGTTTGGTCACCATCACCATCAGAGTCTGCTGATACACTGACATCAGGTGGCAGAGGGGCCCACACTTTCAATGTCATGATCATCTGTGATGAAAAGCAAGAAACACAGGAAAAACTTAATACCTAGACTACTATAGTCGAGTATATGCTAACAAACTAACAGTGCTACAACTATTACAGGAAGTACAGCAATACACACAAAAGGCCTGACATCAACATCACACACTAAAATATTTATTTAAATTGCACAGCAGTATTGACATAAAAATGTTTGGCTTACCATCTGCGGGTGATATTACCCTCTGCAAGGCAGATGATCCTGGAAAAAGTTAAGCAAAAGGTAAGGGCAACATTATGACATTTAACAGTAACACAGGGGATAATATCGGAGACCATCCAGGTGCAATTAACCATAGGCAAGACTGCTCTGCAAATTGTAGCATGTTACAGGCCACCCTCACAAACTCAGGAACCTCACATGGCCTTCCTGAAAACACTAGAGGGGATAAATGTATCACCAAACACCATCATACTAGGTGACTTCAATTACCCTAATATAGACTGGGAACACTACTCAAGCCCAAACACCCTAGCCCAAAAGTTCCTGGAATTCATAAACTCAAATGCCATGGAACAACTAGTCACCATCCCACAAGAGGAGATAACATACTTGATCTCATCATCACGAACATGGGAGCACAATGTTCAACACCGGAGTATACCCTCACTGGTGAGATCAGATCACAAACTAATCTCGCTGGAGGTCCTCATCCCACCCCCACCTGAAATAAAAAGACCACAGTAAAGAACTTCTCAAAAGCCGACTTCACACTTCTAAAGACTAGTGTGGTCTCCTGCTGGTGGAAAACAGTACTAAAACAGCTGAATCACTTACAGACGCCTTCTACCAGCACCTGCAGGACTGCATGGATAAGGCAATCCCAAACAAAACAAAGACTCTTAGTACCAAAGGCAAGCGTCCAGTCTGGTGGACCCCAGCCATAAACAAACTCTACAATAAAGGAGGAAGCTACTACAAGATACAGCAAAATCCTTAAAAGGTAAGACACCCTTGATCACTATAAGTAAAAACTAAGAGCTCTCATAAAATCATCCAAAGCAAATTTCGAGAGAAAAATAGCTAAAGACTCAAAAGACAATCATAAGGCCTTCTTTAGCTATGTTAGACACCTAGGAGGAAACTCCCAGATATGCTCAGAACTAGTTCAAAATGATGTGAAGATTACTGATCCTACAGACATTGCCAACATACTGGCTGACAGGTTCAGTGCAAACTTCTCCCCTCCTCCCCAAAGGAGAGATATCTATGCACGATTGCAGCCCCCAAACATCTCGTGAGAACTGCTCTCCCAAAGCAAAAACACAGCATCCATGGGACCTGATGGTGTCCCGGCTGTGTGCTCCACGAACTCAATGAGGAATTAAACCCACAGCTAGGACAGCTGTTTAATCAAAGTCTTACCTCTGGACCAGGAGTGGCGCACTGCAACTGTGGTCCCACTTCACAAAGGCGGTGCCTCCACCGACCCTGGAAATTACCGCCCATTAGCCTGACAAGCCTTATCTGCAAAGCCATGGAGAGGATCATAATGGACCTCATAAATAAAGACATAGGAATTTGCAGCCTTTGGTTCCACCCCAGTTTGGTTTGGCCAAAGCCAGATCTTGCCTTTAAACCTGGTTGACTTCTTGAAACAGTCACCAAAGCCATTGATTTAGGAAAGGCAGTCCATACAGCCTACCTCGATCTGGCTAAGATACAATACCCCGGGTATCATTGAAAACTCATCAGCTTAAATGTTAACCCATACATCACAAGATGGGTTGCAAACTGGCTGAGTGACAGAACCCACAGGGTCAGAGTTGCTGGCGCCATGTCAGACTCAAAACCTGTCACAAGTGGTGTCCCACAGGGCTCAGTCCTGGGCCCACTCTTGTTTGGCATCTACTTTTCGAAGTACAAAACACAGGAGGGTTATGGCTGACAAAGTTTGCAGATGACTGCAAACTGGGCGCCATAGTAGAAAACACATCTGACACAGATATCCTTCAGAAGGGTCTCACAGAAGCGGATAACTGGTGCCAGAGCCACGGCCTGAAGTTAAATGCCAAAAATGCATAGTCATACCCTTTGGGAAAAACAAGGTTACCCTAGCTACCAAATAGGTGGCAATCCACTGAGCACAGAAGAAGTTATCAGGGACCTGGGGACCCAGGTTGATAGTAGTCTGTCATTCGACACCCATGTAGCTAAAGTAGTTAGGAAGACTTTCTACATTGCCCACCTTATCATGAAGGGATTCTCATCTAGATCAAGGGAGGTCATAGTCTCCTTTACTCATCACTCATCAGACCAATGATTGAGTACAATGCCCCATTTGGGATGTATCTGACCCGACACCTGCAGCAGCTGGAGAGGCCACAAAGTTCCCAAAAGGATAAAGGGTCTCAAAATCTGTCCTATGCTGCCCGACTGAAAGAACTCCAGCTCTATTCAGTCGCACATTGCTCAGAGGTGACCTTTGCCTAACATACAAGGCCATGTCAAACCCAGATTTGATGAATATGCTTCACCTCAAAAATCTAGATCCATCAGAGCCACAAGGGCGGAGACTTAAACCTCGACACGGCTATTAATAGCGTGCTGGAGGGATAGATTCATTACCCAAAGACTCCTATGCTGTGGAACAAAATCCCGGTACATGTGAGGCAGAGCACCTCGCTGGCCTTGTTCAAGAGAAATCTTGACCAATGGATGGGAGATCGCAGATATACCCCAGGGATTACCTCAGTGTCACTGCTCGACAGAGGCACAGCAAAATAATGGGTATAGTTCCCCATACTAAAGGGGTGGCGCACACAATGGGCTAGGCTTGTAAATGCCCTCGGGCAGATAGCCTAGTATAAACCTATGAACCTATGAACCTATATTTTTACCCCTTTATATGTCCATTAACTATAATTTCAACAAGAATGTGGCTGACAACTCCTATGTAAGCCAATAAATGTAGCAAATTTCAATCCCTCCCCAAAAAATTTAATGCCACACAAAAGTAACATACTGATGTCAATTATTTTATTCTACAACAGTATTCAACTGTTGAGATACCCAAGCTGACCTGGAAGTTCCTCTTGGAATGTGCTTGCTGTCTCTGAAACTGCTAATCTGACATCTGAACATGCTGTACTGCGTTCTCCTGTGAGCTGTCTGGATCCCTGATATTGGTCAGGAAGTCTTCATTTGATGCTAGTTTTGGTTCCCTAGCAGGCTCTCCCCCAGTAACTATCTGGTCACAGTCCATTGCAGCTGATCTCCTCCATGCAGAAGCGATCATGTCAATGGCCCTGTGGTACACCTGCTCGTATGTCCTGCTGTAGCCACCCTCAGCATTTACATCATCAAACATTTGCATCCTAAGTGCCATATCTTACTGTCCCCTTTCCAGCAGAAAAGCATCATGTTGCCTAACATCCACTATCACCTGGTTCTCAGCATCAGTGAAGGGGGTCTCTGAGGATTGACACACCTGGGTGGCATACTCCTAGGTGTCCTAAAAGACAACAGAAGGATAATACACATAAGTATCACATAACTACAAACTGTTTCAGATAAAACAGAAAAGGTAGCCATTCAGTATTACCCACTGGAGAAACATAAAACAGTCTAGAGATGTGAAATACAAATGACAGGCAGGATGTAAAATAAGGAGAGTAGCATTAGCAGCATATCCTTTTTTGTGCCATAACAGTAAATTGCCTTTATTTCCCTCCAAAAGAACAGTCTATCCTTGTTTGTGCCATAAGAATAACTCAGCTTTGCTCCCTCCAAAAGAACAGTCTGTCCTTCTTTGTGCCATAAGTGTAACTCACATTTACTTCCCCCCAAAACAACAGGGTCTATATTACGTGATCGAACTTTTAAAAGTTCGAACATCATATGGATGACACCATATGATCGAACTTTTAAAAGTTTGAATATTTCAACAGAGATCTCCGTACAGTGCGGAATGGGAAGATTTCCCTTTCCTGCACTGTAGTGCGATCTTGGAGTTGGTATATTAAAGAGCGGGGGATGCAGGGGTTTATGTTTTTTATTAGATTTTCAAAGTTTTAAAAGTTCGATCATATGGGGACCATATGACGTTTGAACTTTTAAAAGATCGATCATCTAATATAGACGCAAACATCTATTCTTGTTTGTGCCATAACAGTAACTCACCTTTGTTCCCCCAAAAGAACAGTTTATCCTTCTTTGTACCATAAGAGTAGCTCACCTTTGCTCTCCCCAGAAAAATGGTCCATCCTTGTTTGTGGCATAACAGTAGCGCACCTTTGCTCTCCTCTCCAAAAGAACAGGCAAATGACACATTTTGCTAACAAACCATCTTTGAAATGCTAAAAGTGCTATTAAAGGAGTTATCCCTGAAACATTTGCACATATTTATCACACAGCCTTCCATTTTCACCTATTGGCAATAATTTATACCTGAGAAATGGCTTGGTAAACATGCCAGTGCAATCAGTACACTTGTAACTAATGCATACAAATAAAAGTGCAAAGACCTTTGCTTCAGATTTTTCTTAAATACATTCCAGCATAGGCAGTATGTAACTGACAAAATGCAGACATACCTTCTGAAGTTCAGCAATCCTCTGTACAGATATATGTCAAATAAATAGCTTTATGTGCAGTCTTCCCAACATAAACAAGTCTCCCTCACCATCAGTTTGCCTAGCTACACAGTTGCATTTTTATATGGTGTAGATTCAGGACTGTTAGCATGGTGAAGATGCAAATGAGGTGTGAACTCATTAGAATTGCTGAATCTTAAATACTTGGATCCATGTTGGAGATGTAAACATAGTGCAGGCATTCCCTTAGTGTTTGCCAATGGATTGCAACTGTAAATGATTACTGGTTCGGAGAAGGAAAATACAACAGCACTGCAAGCTGCCTTACTTCCACTGGGTGTGTTAGGTTACATCTACAAAGTGAGGCTGGAAATGTAATTAAGCAGCACACAATTTACAGATTATATTCCTTAACCTGCACTTCATTTGTTGGCAAGTGCTTATAATATTATTTCCAATTAATATGATCACACATTTTAAGGCCTATGATATAGAATGGCTTACATATTGCATGTCTCAGAGTAATGGTAACTGATGAATGACCAACAAACACAGAAAGGTAAGACAGAACTGTATATTTGCAAGCCATAATCATAACAGGTTGTATGATCACTAAGTGCCTTACATTGGAAAATAATACATGTACAAATAACAGTTGTATGTTTTGATATCACTGTAGATGTTGTTGCAGTTGGTTGTGTGCAGAATGAGTTCACTTCTTTGCTGCAAAGCTGTTTGTGTGGCATAGACAGATAAGGCGCTCATCCTGTATTCCTAAGGGGCATTGGAGTGAGAGTTCAAATCCAGATCTATGTAGACATATTCCAAGTGAGCCATCATTTTCTTGTGTGTGTCATACATTGATTTTCCTCATTTCAACTACTTTCCCCTTTTTTAAGTTTATCCCTTTTCTGTCTTTGTTTCTTTCATTTTTTGGGTGGAGCCAGTATTTGCTCAATGTGGCACAAAGTGCAATCGTGAGAATGGAGGAAATGAATGGCGGGTTTGGCTGCACTTATCTCATTTGCACAAAGTGTGGCAGTGTGCAAACTAAACAACTGGACCACTCAGGAAGCAAACAGGACCCAGACAGCCAAAAATAGAAACCGGATACATTCAATTAATGCTATTGAATATCACACAAATAGGTTAAGTGGGGTTCCACAGCAGTTAACAGTGAGGTCTTAATAATGATTATTAAAATAGGGAATTTCATATAACTAGTCCTGTGGCAGCAGATGTTAGTGTAGAGCTGGATTACAGATGATCCTGGGTTGTATTATAGGATGTGCATCCTTTTTTCACTGTTGTGACATTGCAGATTACAGCAATGAATCAAAAGATAGAAAAGTTTTATTTCAACTTTCTTGTGGAAACTGATGTAAGTGTAGGACTGCCATACACATGATCCTGGGTTCTAATACAGGATATTCTATGCACTTTTACTGTTGTTCTAATTCACATTATAATCACTCTTATTTATAACACATGAGATAGTGGAGGTGATATTAATTATATGTATGAAGGATGAGACTCTAGTATTCTGTCAGTTATTTATTTATTTATCTATGTATTATCACATTTATTATCAGATGTATGACTGCCTGTGTACTGTGTACTATATTCCTGTAAGTATAATTCTGCTATCTCGACAGACATGGCCTTCACGTTTGCCTACGACACACACAAAACTGCCTGTACATCCAATAACCTTGCAATTACAATTGCAATTATGTAATGCCTCACTAATTGGCACTGCTGCTCTCTGCCTACCATTGAGCAAACGCATTGCTTGGGGGGTGTGCACTCCCAAACAATGGTAAGCAAAACTCAGCAGAGCCAAACAGTGTACACGCTCCAGCGAACATGATAACTGGAACTGGTGGAAGAGCTTCAGTTTCCATTGCTCTAGATCCATAGCAGACATGGTAGGCATTTATGAGGAAGGTACCAGGTTTAAGGCATAGAGGTGGGGTGTCCAGGAGTCCAGGATATTCACTGGACTCCTAGTTAAGAAGCACAGCTAAAGGCTTCTGCAGTGGGACTATTCTGGCTCCCTGTACAAGTTTGAAGCCTGCGATAGTTTAGCCCAGGCTGTTTCCAGTGCCACCAGTATCCTGCACACTGCAGAGCAATGTAGGCATCATTATAATGACTTACAGAGGCGGAAGAAGGATACATTTGACCATTGGATTGAGGAATTTAGTACTGAGGACATCCCATACCTGTGCAAGTATAATCTACAGAGAGTACTTGTAAGACTTAGAAAGATGAATACAGGCAAGACTGATATTAATAATGGTCTTCTGTTCTGTTCTATTTTTTCACAGATGCCAGTGGTCAAGAGTGCAATGTCCAAACCCACCAGGCTAGACTGGTGAGAATGAGAGATGCATGTAGTATTTATGCAGCAGATGAATAGTGTTATTGCAGCATTAAAAGTTAAAGATAGCTTTTTTTGGTATTTTATAGAGTTGTATCAAATTAAGCATGCATATCACAACTGTAAAAGTAAGTATACATTTAGTCTGTAGCACAACCAAAACTACAATATTACACTTTAGTCAGAGGTTGTGGATTCAAAAATCACACTTCACAACTAGACAATACTGTTATTTCTTCAATAATATTTACATAAAATTAAACCTCTATACCAGTGGCACAAATGCCCTGCTGTAAACTGTGATCTGTATAATTGGAGCATGCATATGTAATATAGTGTGCATCTGCTAGGAGGTGGTAGACTTAAATGTCAAAGTTAACATAACAGAGTCAAATAATTGTATTAATGCATTGTATGTTACATATGAAGATACTAATCTTACCTCTTTTTTCCTGTCATCCAAACACTTATCTCTCTTTTTATTTTATTTTTATTTTATTTCATATTATTTATAAAAAAAATGTGTCATTATTTTATTTTTTTTTTGTTATTTTATTGTAAAAATTACTTGTTTATTATTTTTCTTTTTTTAATTTTATTATGAGTTGTCAAAATGTGTCCAAGTCATCCATGTGTACCACATCACTAAATGCTCCACAGCACAGAGGGTTAGGCCTGCCCCACAAGATCCACCTGAACCCCCTCCACCAGCTCCAACACCATTGCCTGTATGTCTGGAAGCCAACCTGGCAGCACTGCCTCTGCTTCCCCTGCACTACCTGCACCCTCAAGAAGTCCTGCCGTGGAAGCTGGTCCAGTGGTACTCTCTGGGAGTAGTGGTTGGGGTGGTGATTTTATCACTGTTACTGAGTTGCCAGGGATGGTGCATAGGGTTGTGCGCCACACAGTTGGTGCATGCCTATGCTGGCTGGAGAGGCTGCTCTACCTCATGTTGCATAGTGCTAGGAGGAGGAGTTGGAGTAGATGTCAAGCACTCCAGCCACCAGAGTGAGGTGACAATGATGACAGTCCAGTGAGTGAGGACTCGATTCTCACTGTCACCCAGCTTGACGACCAAGGGCTCGGGATGTCCCCACCCACACTCCAATCATGGTGCCCCCAAACTTTTGTGTCCATCACCATTCCTGCCTCTTGTCTTGTTTGTCCTGTCTGTCTACAAGTGCTTGCTCACCTACCCAACTTAACTGACCCAGGCATACTCATGTCCCTTCTCCAACTTTCCTTTCTCTCTCTGAAATAAAAATTAAATGGCAACCTATTCCATAAAAAAAGTCCCATACATAGTTCTCCATTTTACACCAGTGCCTTCTTGACGCACTTGGTTCAGTCCAATTGGCTATACAACATAATTGTTTTGTGGTCACCTCTCTCTCTGGAGGGGACAGTCCAAATTCAGTTAATATTTTGCACGTATGTTCAGTTTACACTGTTAAATAAATAGGTTCACAGGTTCATAGGTAGGTACTAGGCTATTGGCCCTAGGGTCTATATAAGCCTAGCCAAATGGTACCCTGACTTTTGCCACCCAAGAAAATAATTTTCCTGTGCCCCTGTCAAGCAGAGCCACAGAAGTGATCCCCAGGGTGAATATCCTATCTCCCATCCAAGCATCAAGATTTTTCTTGAAGAGTGCTAATGAGGAGCTTTGTTTGATATAGATAGGTAGTTTGTTCCAGAGTATAGGAGGTCTCTGAGACAGGAATCTATACCTCCAGCATTTTCTATTTATTGTGGTGACAAGGTTTAGATCCCTAGAGCGTGTAGCTCAGAGGTATTGGGATTTTTTTTTAAGTGGAGCATGTCCAACAGCTCTGGGTTTGACATAGTTTAGTATGTTAGGCAGAGATTTCCTGGAAAGCTATGGTTCTTTCCTACCTCCCTCCTGCACATTCCTTTCCTGCTTTCCCTTTGTTCTTCCCCCTCCTTGCTCCCCATTTCACCACTTTCCTATCTACCCCATTTCATCACTTTAATCCAGTCAAAAGATAGAACCACACACAACACACATAATTTTCTGGAAAATCAATGTGTCCCTTCACTTTTTGTCTCCATACTTACGAGAAGGTGGGTATCACTCACCAACATGCAGAAATGGTGAGCGGCAGCAAACAGCTGCGGTTACCCTCTCACAATGCCACGTAACAATGCTGCGCTATGCTAACATACAGCAATACATGCTGTATAAACTATTCATGTCATTTCCATTATCATTCTGTAATGAAAAGTATTTAAAAGTATTAGATACACATGTATTTGAACCCAGTACCATCTGGCCACAAAAAAGAATGTATCAGTGCATTAACACATGCTGCCACAGAGTCAGCTAAGCAGTAGGTGTAATTATAGACTCAATACTAAATGTGAGACTTTAGCAATGTGACTTGCATTTGTACACTGCTTAGCTACATGCAAAAATTTGTATCATGCATGCATATGCACTTTTCTAACCGTGCAAACCCATTGCTCGCTGTGCTATGGAAATGTACATATTATGCTGTATTATTGCTATTTACTGTCCATTTCCTGTATATGACATGAAATTATATGTGGAGACATTACAAACTGAGGGCCCTATCTAACAATATGTCACATATTTACAATGCATTCATGTGTTGCCACCCCCCACATACACACACACACAGAGCACTGCAATCCTGGTGTCTCTGTACCTTTTCCACAAATATATCATCCACACTACAAAATGTAATATCAAATGCTGTGTGCTATGCAATGCACATCAATCTAGTAACATGCAGAACTACAACTATTGGCCCATATGCATAAAAAGCCTTATCTGCAAGGCTAGGGAAGAAATCAGCATGGATCTTATCCACGGGAAGTTAGGTGACCTTCAACACACTTGACCCAACCCATCTTGTTTTTGTCAAGGGTAGATCTTGCTTATTGAACCTTGTGGACTTCTTGGATACTGACACCCAAGACCTGGATAAGGGATAACAGGACATACTATGTTGAATTATAAAAGGCCTTTGACACTATTCCCCCATTCATATATCACAGGGAAGATCTTCCATAAGGGAATTAAGCCATATAGTAGTAAATGGTTAGGTAACTGGCTCACTGACAGAACACACACTCTCAAAGTTGTGGACTACACCTTCACCACTAACCACTTACCATTAGAATACCATAAGAATGTATGCTGAGCCCTAAACTATGTCCCTGAAGCTCAGTCAACTGTAGATGGCCTGTGGTTTACAAATATTGCAGATGACTGGTAACAGGATGCACTAATACAGATTCTCCCAATGATGGTAACATGTTACAGAAGGGGCTGCCACACACAAGTGATTGGTGCCAAACTCACAAATTGCACCTTAAAGCATACAATGTCTCATTGTCCACTTTGACAATGAAGCACCCCTACCAATTATAATATACATAGCACCCCTCTAAGCTCAAACACAAGGTTGTTAGACTTGGGAACACATGTTAATAGCAATCTACACTTTCATCACTACATGTCCATAGTGGTGAAACATTCTGCAATGTGTGCATCATACGTATGAACATGACATCCAACACCAATGTAGTCATACCTCTGCTGTATTCTACTCTTATCAGACCACTATTTGAGTACAATGCTCTCTTTTGTCTGTACCTCACTGGACACCTGCAGAAATTGACAAAAAAACAGGTTTGTGTTTGGGAGTCTCCAGTCCTCCAAACATGACATACATGGAAAGACTGAAAGACCTGTCACTGTACTCAGTATCATGCAGGCTGCTGAGAGGTGACCCTATAGAGCAGTCTCAGACCCTGCAGTACTGGAAATGCTGGGCATCTGAAAATCAAATGGGACAAGAATAACTTGTCCCAGGGTTCTCAACCTAGCCTGTCCCATAAACAGAACATGCTGGGGAGACAGATATATCCGACAATGATTCACACTTCTCAGTAATAGGATCCTATTACATGCAAAGCAATGACCCTGTTCAAGCACAACCTTGACTACTGGTTGGGTGATTGTAAAGTCACCTCTGGGGTGGCACCTATGTCCCTCATGGACAGGGCCAGTTGGTGCTACTCACAAAATCACTCTGCTAACAATGACCATCCAACTATGCTCAATAATGGTATTTGTATTTTTACACAGCTAGGCTTCTAAGCACCCTAGGGCTATTAGGCTAGTAGTCTTCTATGTACATATGAAGCTATGAACCTATGCAAGCCTCCTAACATCTTTTCTCCTACATGGCCTGCTGATCACATCTACTATAAGTTCACCTGAACTCATATAAAAGTCAGATTTGGGCCATGGTGCTTGCATAAAGTACTGTGTTCTGTAGTCTGGCTACTTAGGTAGGGGTTCTGCTCTCACTGCAGTAAATGTGTTTGTGTGTGTGTGTGTGTGTGTGTGTGTGTGTGTGTGTGTGTGTGTGTGTGTGTGTGTGTGTGTGTGTGTGTGTGACTAGATAGAAGAGCAGAAGTGTGTATCCCACAGTTTTTGGTGCAATACCATGGACTGACAGCATTTTGATTCTTGTGTGTGAGCTCTTGCTTGACATTACAGAGAGGATTTTACACCAGCATGTGGGACATATTACTATAGTCTCCTCAACAGATACTACTGATGTCATTAGCTATATCAGATTTTTGGATATGCAGTACTCCCACCAGGGCAGGGTCAGCCAGCGGCCTGGAGGCCAGGCAGACGTCATTTCATCCTATGCCAGACAGATTATAGTGGCATGGCTTTAATTCTATCCACATACATCATGGCATTATTTGTAGTCCCTGTGCTATCTTGCTGCAAAAGCCCTGTGGTTTCTCCAGCTGCTGCATGTGTCTGGTGAAGTACTTGCAAAAGACAGCATTATACTGTTTCACAGTTCTGATAAGGTTTGACTACAGTACTGTCATACAATCCTAAGATCTGAATATGATGGTGTGATGTATGTTGTGCACAACATAGGCCTTCAATACCAATGTGGACACTTGGTTGAAGATCAGACTGCTATCCACATGTGTTCCAGTTGTGGCATCACTGAGCGTCAGCATAGCAGGACTGTTGTCAATGTTGTGATTAACATGAAATCCCACTTTTCTGATGGACGGCAATAAAAAAGACACATTTCTGCATTTAGTTGTAGATCAGTTACCTTTGCCTCATTTATTTGTCTGTGTTAGCTCCTCCTGTACTATGTTATCAACATTGGTGGACTCAGTCATTGCACACAATATGCAAGAATCAGCAAACTCGGTAAGTCGAAAGCCATATACTTTACCCTGAACTGTAGAGAAATACAGTCCAAAGAGTGAAGGGCCAAGCACAGATCCCCGGGTTTGCCAATGGTGACAGCTCTACCGGTACATGTTGATTCACCAACTTTCACATTATGTGCTCTGTCAGTGAGCCAATTGGTTACTCATCTACTGGTATAAGGGTTAATCCTCATCTGGGATGTTTTTTCAATAATACCTGCATGGGGGATGATGTCCAAACCCCAGGTCAGATCACAATAGCAGTTTGCATAGTTTACCCTCATCCAAGCCTATCACACTGAAGCAATGGCCTGTGACAACATCACAGATCACCTATGGAGTGACTCAGCACATGCACCTTCCTAATACGGTTGAATGCATGCTTCGACACACCCTGCACACAGGCTATATTCCCATACAAAGATGTACAACAGCATGCATCCATCTGAGTAGAGGAGGCAGCACCTGATGCATGCATGTATAGAGACATCTTGACTCTCCTTGACTGTGAGGTAGACCAACATGTGATCATGGACCTCTTCTACATGTACATTGTTCATATTCCAGCTGTGTGCAACAGACCTGTGTGAGTTGTTAATGCTACATCATGTCTGTTACATATGATAGATGTCCTCAAAGAGGTCATTGAGGGCATGCATGATGATAACAGTGTCATCTGTGGAACTTGACCAGATCAAGGCATTTAACACAAATATTCACTAAGGTATTCTCTCAGTGCTATCATATGTGGCCATAAACAGCTATATCACCAAATGGGTAGACCAGTGTATTACACATGTGGCATCTCACTATGTTGACATGTGATGTGACCTATATCTCAGGTCTAATGATCAGGTCCATACATCAGGGCTGTCTGCTAGGCCCTTTCATATTCATTAGTTAAGTGATGGACATTGCAGATGACATATACATGCTGTGTCCACACAGCTGCTTGAAGGACTAAAATATGTGGGCAATCATTGACTTCAAATGTGATATTAGCATAATACAGACAGTAGCAACACATAAACTGTGCTGTCACAGACATGATAACACCTGCATTGACAGGAAACATGGGGGATTTGTTAATTCAGGAACATATCAACATAGTTGTGCAAGTATGCATGTGTGGGTGTGGGTTTACCATTAGAATGTCAGCATACCATTGTACGGCTATGAAGTATTCGAACTACAGATGTTCAAATACTTCATATGTGTGCAGGTTAAATGAGTGAACATTATATTTGCGAATGGATTGTTGATTTACAAATATGAACGTTCGAAGGGATGTACAGGGATCACGGCACAGTGCGGTTAGGGAAATACATCCCTTTCCTCACTGTAGTGATCTCAGAGTTGGAATATATAGTTAGGGGAGGTGTGGGTTGCACAGGGGGGCTTGCCCCCCTGCATAAACTGGATGTTAGGTGTGCAAGCTAGGGAGTAGCGGCAAGGGTGGCATTGCTGTTAAGTGCTGAAAATGTTGTGTCTGACATTTCCGGCATTAACAACTGATTTTCGACATTTGTACAGTTAGGTTATGTGTACTTTCGGCGAATTAGTTTGTTAAGTACCTTTTTTTTTTTACCTTTGAGATATCAATAGTAAACCATGTGTGTGTGTGTGTGTGTGTGTGTGTGTGTGTGTGTGCACGCACGCGTGTGCATGTCTGTGTGTGTGTGTGTGTGTGTGTGTGTGTGTGTGTGTGTGTGTGTGTGTGTGTACAGACTCATCTCTTATCACTGCAAATCACTTGTGTTATATCAGATGCATGGGATTACTGGTGGTATTTTTCTGATATTGTCCATGATTGTTGCTAGCTTTTGTAATGTTTTCCAAGAACCTTTGCTTGTGCCCACCTTCCTGGAGACCTCTGCTCAGAGTACACTCATATTCAGGCATATCAGTTTGCACAGCTTCACAATATGCACCCTACCCCAGTTGTATGTCAGATCCCTGATAGATGCACTCTATACAGAGATATTCTTGTAAGGATCTTTATCTCACACAAACATCCTCCCCATTGTTGTATCACCTTGTGTGGCAGTGACTTAAATCACATTTTCACTGTACAGTCCTTATTGTAACATACAGATATATGATTGGTGTTGCTGCTGCAACCATCTTCCATTGACATGCCCTCCTCCATTATACATTAGGTAGTTTCACCTGTCCTCCTGTGTTCATTCCTGCAATTCATGTGTATGTCCCTAGTCAATATACACACTTCTTCTGACTGTTCAGTTTACATGGCAGTCCATGTCCCATTACAGATCATTTACACAGCTTCAGTACACAATGCCAGGAATGGGATATCACAGGTTCCCTATCAAATTTGTGGCTTTCTGCCATATCACTGGGATGATCTCAGGACTGATGTGAGTGAATATTGCATACATTTGAGCTCATACATCTCAGCCATCCCAATTTGTGCTGAATGTCCAGTGTTTGTCTCATATTTTTGATCTTTTCCTCATCACATTTTTGCTTTTCGGCAAATCATTGCCATGTCATTGCGGATTGAAGTCAGAAACTGGTGACAATCATTTGAGTTTCAAACTTCATGCCCTTCAGAAACTGCAGGATACTGTACAACTTATTATTCTATCACTTTCTAAGTTTGGAAGAGCAATATTAAAACCTGTCCCTATTTTTGGGCCTTTGCCCCCCCCCCATCATTATTCTTTGCTCTAACAGGTTGAGAGGTATGTTTGAGTTTCATTCTAACAAATTTCTATGTGACATCTATGTCAAAGATGTCCCTATTTCTCATTAAATGTCCCCACATTAAGTTGAGCTTTGTGCAGATGTACACTAACAGATTGACATGTATCTGTAAAGTCCTGGTGATCATTGTGGCATTTCGTGCAAGTCTGTGGACAGTAGGTGCTCTGCTTGAAACAGAATTGATATCCATGTTTTCTTACATGGTTTCCTGGCCAGCAACACTAAGGCAATACACTAAAGTAGTCGCCCTGCTAGACAGGGGTCCAGGGAAGTAAATATTGTGGGAAGAAATAGCCACAGAATTGTTATGGCTAGGCTTGTATAGGCCCTAGGGATGATAGCCTAGTACCAACCTATGAACCTATGAAATAAATAAGTGAACACAAGTAAACATGTAAATTCTGTGCAGGTGAGTTTATTGAATTCTAGGGATAATTTTCAGTAGCCCACCACAAAGCACAAAATACACTTCATAGAGACCCTTGAATTTAATAAATAAATGCTAGTTTCAGACCCACATGCACAAAACAACCTAAAATAGCCTTAGACAAAGAATTCAATATAAACTTAAGAAAAATTCCTGTCAGAAACAAAATGGCACCACAACTGCTATTTAAATGAAAATAATTTTAATAATTTTAAATGCTGCACATCTACTCAGTTATCTCAAATAACCATAGCCACAGATTAAAAATGTAAAAGCAGCAAGCTTTGTTGTTAAAACTTTCAAAACTAAGCTTTAAATCAATTGAAATAACAGATATGATTTACTCACGATTCTGAGAGCATGAGATAATGACAGGAGTTGTACTAAAATGGCCTTTGTGCAGAAACTCAGAGAAATGGCCACCGATGGTCCTAAAACACAATAAAAGGGTTAAAATTCCACAGAAACATAAAATTACTTCTAAACAAACAGATAAAATGCCAAATCTTTCCAAAAGAAAAAAGGCAAATCAGCAGAATACACAATAAAAGCACATACAGAAAAAGGTTGAAGGAGAAATAAAACACCAATACAGTAACGGTTTCTTATCTGAGCTCTGTGGCATAAGCAAATTTTCCAAGAGATCCTTCTTTCACTGTGGCTTTAAAAAACTGAAGGATTTTGTCTGTGAGTTTGAAGGGCAGTCCTTTTCTTGCCAGGTGATTGGTCCATTGCACCCACAGACAGACTTTAGGAGAAGCTCTGAGCTTTGCTAGACTGCCAGGGGGTGGGTAGCAGGGCTCTACTACCCCATATGCCAGAAAGGCAGTGTGTTTGTTGAACATCATGAGCTGCAGTACATCACAGTTTTTTTTATTTTGCTTAGGCATGAACAAGGAATGCCCCTTTAATATGTTCAGCACACTTCACACTCTCATATTCTGGAACACACAATAATTTTTGTAAGGCATACTATTAGACAACTTATTTATTCAACTGACTGGGGAAAAACATAAGCATTAAATTGTGCAGTTTATTTCTGCAGTGACTGCATTTCTGTTGTTTCAAAACAATTGTTTCTTTATACATGGAAAAAGATCTCTTGATGAGTGTAGATCTTCACTAAAACATCTAATGCTTGTGTTTTTAGGTAAGTAGAGATTGTATATGATGCTACCAGTTCACAGAAGAAGTCATCAGAGAATTATGTGATTTGGAGTGGGAAGTTGACATGCTCAGTGCATGCACAGTTCATGGCTTAGACATTCACTACACAGGATAAGAGTTATAATCCAGAAGAGCAGACAGTTATATGGGTAAATGCTTTTAAGTACTGTAAAAAAGGCAGGCACTTATATGAGTGAACATTTCTCTCTATGGAGTTTTTGCCTGCATCTTTTTCTGTGAGATTGTGGTGCAGTGGAGTAAGGGAATTTGCCCTTTCCCAGTTGTACAATCTCAAAGTTAGTATATCGAATTAGTAGGGGGCAAGGGGAATAAGGAGGGTTGCCCCGAGAAAAATATTAATTTTAATCTGTGCAGTTTTCTATCATTTTAGATTTGCTCTAAAAAGCTCTAAATTAACCATCCTTTTTTGATTGACTCTTTTGTGCATTTGATATTTTATGAGACAATCAGGAGAATTTGCAGAACACTAATGTTCCTTTATACAGTGACATATTTTACAAATGTTTGAAAATAATGTTATATAACAACAATTATCCAGTTTTTACCATCTTACTCAAACAGTGCCAGGTATAGGTAAATCTAAAATTATCCACACCAAGTCATGGTAAAATATACAACCACCTCCATTCAAGCAGTTAAGTGTCATTCTTATAGGAGTATTGTTAGTTCACCAAAGTAAATTTATAATAAGAATGTAGTTTATCTATGTATCACCCTTCACCTTTGGGGATGTTAACATGCACAGTGCAAATTCTCCAGGCTCTAAGAGCAGGCATATGTGTAGCTTACCCCACATTACATGTTCCTTTCACAACATACTTGTCAACTGAAAGAAAACAGATTAATTCACAGTGACTGTTTTATATGCAAGGGAATGAAAAGATTATGTTAATAGAGAAACAGGTGTCTAAATGCCTGGTAATTTATTATTCAGTGTTGTGATTTACCTCCTTCCTTCAGAGGGTCTTGGACATTGAACAACACATCATGAACCCTTCCACATACACTGATGAAAAGAAAGCTACTCTCAAAATATCATCTCATGGAACTACAACTTACTACAACTTCATGTTTGCTTTACTGCAATCAATGATAAAAATCTTCTAGACTAACTAGAGAGTAAATAACCTCATTACATATTCCATAATTCCCACTGGAGCATGTCTTGCATGTGTGGGCAGCTGGAACATGTACAGAGAAAGCCTGATCATTTACATGAGCTTTGTATTATAGCTATAATGCGATTGCTAGCTATGCCTACTACAATTAACACACACACTCCTACAGCAAAACTAACAAAAACAGAAAAGGTGCTGCATTTAATAAATGCGTGTTGTTTTTCAGCATGTGTTAAGTAGAAACACAATGTTTTTGTTTTAAATAGAGACAGTTCCAGGGATTCAATAAACTCCATGCAGGAAAAGTGCTATTCCTGCATGGAGTGAACCGTGTCCATTTATACTTAGCTTTAACAGCAGCATGCCTTCCATATTCATGAAGGTGCACTGCTGCAAAGACTAAATGGACATGAACATTACTGAGTACAGGGGGCATGTTTAAGTAGTGCATGTACATCTAACAAGCCTCCTGCACTCAGAAAGTGCTGTACGGCACTTTTTAAAAGGACACTGAAATCAAATAAAATGAGTAAAACAGTCTCTGCAGACACTGAAATAGATAGGGTGAGCAATAAATCAATGCAGGGGGGTGTGTGACAGGTTCTCTCACACACCCCCTGCATTGTAAAAGTGCCATACAACCATATCCCTCAACTGTACAGGATTCCGCAGAATGCCTAGATGCCTGCCTCATATACTTCTCAACCTCCTAGAGCAAGAAAGTTGTACAAAGCCATAAATAATGAGGAGACAAAGGCCCAAAAATAGGGACACTTATGAAATATTGCAATTATAAACCCAGAAAGTTGATATAATAAAAGGTCTGCATCAGCACGGATATCCTGGAGGGTATGAAGACTGAAACCCAAATGTCTGCCATTGTAAAATTGCCGTATGGCCATACACCTCAACTATACAGGTTTCCGCAGAATGCCCAGATCCCTATCTCACATACCTCTCAACCTCCTAGAGCAAGAAGGGTAGTGTAGCTGGTCTGCAATGGAAGTGTGAGTGCATATAACATGTGAACTCACCCATGTATACACAAGTGTCCCATACAGTATAGTCACACCCCATGGTACTGTAATGAAAGCACACAGAGGGACGTCATGTAAAGTAAATCACGTACACTTACTAATATGTCAGTAATTCTTCTTCTTCTTCTTTTGGCTTTTCCCGGTTAGGGGTCGCCACAGCGGATCACTGTCCAGTCATGATTGGCAGTGGAGTTTTATGGTGTCGAGTTGCCAGCCCGGCGCCCAACCTTCCACAGAAGGCACACACATGCATGCACTCACACCTAGGGCCAATTTAGTGTGTCCAATTCACCTACATCATGTCTTTGGGATGTGGGAGGAAACCGGAGCACCCGGAGAAAACCCACGCGACCACAGGGAGGACATGCAGACTCCGCACAGAAGGCACCCCAGCTGAGGATCGAACCAGAGAACCTCTTGCTGTGAGGCGGCAATGCTAACCGCTGCACCACCATGGCCGCCCATACTAATATGTCAGTAATGATTAATTAAAAGTTATTATTCTGATATTCCCTAAAAATGAAAAGTGAGCAATGTTTAGCAGCGCTCAGATATTCCAAGTTGGTTTAAGCATTGCTTAGACGTAAATACTAAGCAGCAGTCAGCTCGGCTAAGTGGATTTGTGCACTATTAAGCAATGCTCAGAAATTAACATTTAAGCACTGTTTAACCCAGCTTAGCAGATTTGCATACTGCTTAGCTGAGCTTAGCATTTTCACAATGGTCCAATGGTGGCAAAGGGTGGGAATATAGCCTTATTTAAATGGCTCAGGTGGGAATACAGCCAGAATCTGTTGTAGTTTTCTCTGAGTAGGAACTATGTCAGGTGTTGGTGAGGTCTCGCCCTTTTGGGCACAGCACTGGGGCATTTTGGAGTCCAGAGTCATGGCTGGGCTCCTGGTAGAAAACCATGATGACAGACTGATGCAGGACCAGTACCAGGGCTCACAGTATAAATGGAGGCCTGGGACCATCTGGCATGTGATCTCACCAGTGCCACTGGCATCTCCTGAACTGGTGAGCAGGTACAGCATCACTATGCCAACCTAAAGCAGAGGAAGGAGGCACTCGCTCAATGGATCCAAGATGCTTGGGACAACTACGCACCAGCAGTTTGTAAGTATCCCAGATATAGTTGTACCAAATTCTAGTCTGAGTATGTGATAGACAGGATAGATGTGGACAGACTGACAAGGCTGCACAGATAGGCTAATGAATACAGATCTACTTTGCATTATATAGTGAAATAAATACTAAAGATTACATTCTTTACTGTATTCTGTGTCTAATGAATAAAAAAAGTTTGCCAGACTAATAGTCATCTACAGCATATGCAGTAGTAGAGTACTGTGTCATATAAATACAACAAAAACCTAAACCACCAACTATTGTGTTTATTCTGGTATGTTGTTGTAGACATAGAATGTGTACAGGTTCTGCATGGAAATATGGATTTGACAGCATGAATTAACAGAGGTTGTTCTGAGAATCAACTAGTTTGCAAAACAGTAGATTTTGGAGCTGTAAATCAAGATATATATGAAATATGACATATGTTATGCACTAAGATCAGAACCCTGAATACTAACGTCAAATGTATTATAGTGTGTCTCCTGCTACAGTGCCTTGTGTTATCCTTTGCTTTCCAGATTGTATAATTTCAAAGGTTTACTACACAGTACAGTACCTATCTGTCATGCATGAATCTGAGGATTACAAGTTTAGACTATCTAACCCACAGACCATTAGGCAGAAAACAGTAAAACAAGAAACAGCAGTTTCCCAGTAGCTCAGTGTGGTGTGAAACAGCCTTGTATTTCATTTTATCATGCCCAGACATGCTTTGAATCCAAGGAGTGGTACTAAGATATGTGCATATATACTCTCAAGAAATCTTGAATATTTGTAGAAACAGTCAGATAGTGATAACAGATATTTTCTCCACAGGTCTTACAGGTAATGAAATGTTTGTAGTGGCTGTTTGAAGGGTATAACAATACACTGTGTACAACTGTCCCACTGTCCAAATACATGCCCACAGATGTCATCAAGATAGGTACATACACCATGCCCTTTTCCTGATACATGTGTATCAAGTGTCATGCTGTCATGGCTAGTGGTCACTGCTGCCAATCACCTTGGACACAGATAGGAATCCAGGTGAACTATGCTAGTATCAGACTCACACAACATCATTGCAGGGTACCCCATCTTTGTCAAGTATATAACCCTGACATGTACAAGCCACCTCAAGTAAAGTAGCCACAGTGTACTCAGTCTACCCCATACCATTACAGGTTGACAGTCTAACAGGCATGTATGTACTACAGAAATTATGGGCCATAGGTAGCTGTAAAGTGAGGGCAGACCTGTAGAGTATTGAGCAGTACTGTTGTCAAAAATAGAAGACAATACAGTTGTTAATGGACTTTTTATTCACTCCCCCAACTGTCACCTGCATCAATAATATACTACGGGTATGTTGTTCTCAAAACTTATTGTTGTGACGTGTTCTATTATTGTTCATATACTTCATTGGTTGCATATTAACTTGCCTTATTCAGATACCATTACTGATGGCCTGTTGCCATCAATGAAACTTGCATGCTGTTAAAACGCTTACTGTTTTGCCATTTATGCATGTGTTCTGTTTGCTATGCAACTGTTTCAAATCTGTTGGTTTGGGTTAATGGGAAAACCACACATCCTGTTATAACTAATTTGAAATGCGTTGTTCATGACTGACCAATATATATTTGAAAACTGCCACACTATAGCACATTTGAGAAGACAAATACCAGTGGATCCACCTGTCCCACCCCATCTGGCTGTGGCACTGGGCCCCAGCTCATCTGGGACCCAACCTGGAACATCCTCCTCTGCAGGTCTTGCACCATCTTTGGGTGAAACCACCTCAGGGGACTGGGCTCATCCCCCCCTGGGGCCCAGGTGCGGAGTGGAGCCCATCACTCACAGAATTTTCCAGGGTATGGTGCGCAGTGTCATCCGCTCTAAGTTGGGTGGGCAGCTGAGCGAGATGGAGGGCCGCCTGGTGCACTTCAATGGGTCAGGCTGCCCCTCTTTTCCATCCCCCAGCACAGCCACCTTCGGGGCCGTGAAGGTGCAGTGGTGACCACCCATGGGTGGGAACCTCAGCCCCACTGCATCCATTGGGGGGATCATGGGCCTCTGATCCCCAACCACCCTCCTTGTCCAAGGTGTTTAACCTCCTCATATGTCATATACCACTCCTGTCTGCTGCCTTGTGTGTCTTGTCTGTCTGCAAATGCTACCTATCCTGCTCAACTTACCTCCCCAAACATACTTACAGCCCTTCCCCAAAATTCCATTCTCAGCTAAAAAAAGGGCATCTGTCCCATAATAAAAACATTTCCCCATGCATAGCTTTACATTTCTCCCCCATGTACAGTGAAATTAATCAATTCAACCACAAATTATTCTACAAATGTCTGTTGGCAGCACCCCTCCCTGTGGGGTGTGAGGCTGTAAATTCCAAATTCTACACATTATTCACAGCTGTTGCTGCAGAAGAAATGTAGAGCTATGGTCTTTTCCTACTGCCATCCTGCCCATCCCTAGCTGGTTTACCTAATGTTTTACCCCCTGCCTCCCCATTTCACCACTTTCATATCACCATTTTTTCTTTTCTTTAATTAAAATTAGTGCGGGTGTAAGCAAGAGTAAGCGGTGCTAAGTGAAGCTAAGAGGACTTAACTATCTGTTAGCATCACTTAGCTTCAAGCAAAACCACACAAACTCACTTAAAACTGCTTAAAAGTGCTTTAATCACGCTGTTTCCATCAGCCTTGTTCTACCCAGCAACAAAATGATCAGTGCCGCCAAGTCCCGGACCCAAGATCGTGTACACTATAGTCAGAAGACTGTACCACTACAACATTTGAGCTGTAGACATCTATGATGCTTTTTCAAGCACATCATACAGTAGAGTCATTCAAAAGTAGGAAAAAATCTCTGTGGAATCAGTCAGGCCTTGTAAATATACATATACACATATATGTTTGGAGATACATATGTATATATATATATATATATATATATATATATATATATATATATATATATATATATATAGGTTTACTATCAATTTTTCAATTGCAACTTGTGCGATTTACAAAATGTCGAGTGAGCTGTATGTTGACTCAAAACATTGACACAAGAAATGTCGGAACTTACATCAGCGAATGCAATACAGCATTCGCTGTTGTGAATTCCAACATTACAAGCCAGATCGCACTATAGTGGGGATCGGGAAATGTACCCTAACCCTCACTGTAGTGTGATCTCGGAGTTTGTATATATAAGTAGGGGGTGGGGGCACAAGGGGGCTTGCCCCCCTGCAAAAATGAAATGTAGTCTGGCAACTTTGAGAGGCAGACAGTCTCTGAGTTAGCTTTTAGTTTGAAAATGTCGACATCGACATTTTTGGACATCTGGTTCAGCATTTTCTTCATTCGATGTTGTGCGACCCAACATTTTGGTTCAACAATATCAGTTTTTGACTGTGTTACAGTCGACTAATTGATAATAAACCATAAATATATATATATATATATATATATATATATATATATATATATATATATATATATATATATATATATATATATATATATATATATATATATATATATATATATATATATGTCTATATATATATATATATATATATATATATATATATATATATATATATATCAGATATTATATGCATATAACATATAGTGCAGTCATACCTCAGAACCATACCTCTCAACCTCTTACTGCAAGAAATCTGGACAAAGGCTGGCAAATTTGGTAGACAATGGACAGAAAATAGGAACATATTTTAAATATCGCTCTTATAAACTTAGAAAGTTACTGGAGTAACAGGGTATGTTGCAGCATACATTTTCTGAAGGATATGAGGTCTGACACTGAAATGTATGTCATTATTTACTGGCAGAAATCTTAAGATTATCACAGTGATTTACCAGAAAAAAATACAATTAATTTGTGGAACTAAACAAAAATATTAGCCAAAAACCTGGACATTCTGTGACAATCCGAGCATATGACAGGTATGCTTAGAACCCCTTAGTGCAAAGAATCTGGACCAATCCTGACAAAGTGGGGGTCAAAGGCATGAAAATAGGGACATATCTGAAATACTTGAGTAGATAAGCTGAGAAAGTTGCTGCAGTAACACTGTCTGTTCTAACATGTATTGTCTGAAATATCACAAGTCTGGGACTCACTTGCTTCTTATTAGTTAATGAGTTCAATCTGCGCATCATCCCACTGATTTGTCAGAAATACACAACAGTTATGGGGACCAGACCAAATATATGAGCCAGACAACTGGACATCCTATGAATATCTGGACATAACATAACATTAGGGAAACTACACTGAGCTGCCAAGCATTTCACCAAGCACCATCCAAACTACAGTCAGACTGACACAACTCTACCCCAACTCAGCTATGGGGAATTACACATGCATTTGCAAATGTATCAGGCACTACAGGGATGTAACAGTAGTGAAAAACAGACACAGGTGTGAAAGTGCATACCCACAACCAATTGCACTGTGGTCACAGCGATATACCGGTAAGCCAACTGAACCTTACAGTATAATGATGGCTGGTGGTGACATGGAACAGGCTAGTGTGGTGACGATGGCAAGTGTGAGTGTAGACACTAGCCATAGCCAGAGTGCAGGTGAGATCCCACACAGGCAGATGGACAGGGGTGCTCGAAGGAGGACTGCTGCCAGTCAAGCCACTGTTGCAAGTGCCACAGCAGGTGTCACCAGACACATGTTTCAGTCCATCATGGAGGCACAGGCACGTACTGATCGCAACACCAGGCAAATACTCAGGGTCTTGGATACAACTCTTCCTGGCATCCATGATGACCTACATGACCTTGCGGAGGCCACATGTCACAATACTGAGGTCATGAATAGATGGTGGGGTGAGACCTTGGCAATCCTCAACCGTGGAATGTCTGTGCTGGAGCATGTGGTGGGGGATGGGCATCAGCAATGTGGATGTAGGTCAGCACCAAGATCAGCTGAAAGTCTACGGGGCTATGCACCTTCACACTCTCATAGTGGCAGTACCACCAGCCCTACCAAAGGGGGGGGTACTGTCCACACCACATCAGAGCAGGCCATGGGCACATGGTCCTGACTGATCCCGTCAGGGACATGGATCCAGCAGACAGCAGTCACCATCGAAGAGTAGTACTGCATCTGGCCTGGATATGGTGGTGCCAGTGATACCCTGGCAGGACCAGTTCCCATGTCTGTGGATGGAAACAGTGAACTGTACACCCTGCCATGTATGGTCCACAGCTGTCCAACATACCTCTGTGTAGGGAAGCCACATGGTGTGACTGTGTGCATACAAACACACACATACACATCTCTATCACATGCAGGTCTCCTCCAGATACACACACAGCACCATTGCACAGCCCATTGCTAGAACACCCCTCTAAACACACACACACATTATATCAACGGTATTGTCCAGCCTAGGCCTCTAGCAAACCCTCATCACACCCTGTGCATATGATGATACCTGTGACAAATCCCTGTTATCCATACCATCGATGCAGGGACATGCTAGTATGGGTCTGATGCATAGGGCAAATATAGCACAGTGTAGCTATGTAATGCTGTGTAAGGTGCTGTCTGCTTGCATTTGTTTTGGGTACACATCAAAGTGTATGTACCTTATTAGCCATGAAGCATTACTGGTGTTAGTACCGCTGTCAGAATGTAGTCTGACATGCCATATTCTGTTTGTGTTCCAGGTGTCTGTGTGTCTGCAGGCTGTAGCCCTGCAGACATTACTAATTTGGAGTATGGCAGAGTGGACACACATCGACTATTTCATAGCCATGGTACAGCTGTATATGGACATGTTTACCAGGTATGTATGTTTGCAACAGTGTGTGAGGGACACTGTTGGCAGACATTGTGCCCTTGCATACATACCCAGTGTCACAGACAGCTAGCCTTCATACATGTTACCTCAGTGCTCTGTAGTAGCACAGGCTCATACATACAGAGGACGTTACCGGAGTACTGGCACAAGGTCCCTCACAAGCCTAGACCTGGCCTTACCCCAACAGATTTACCTATCTTGTGGGCACACAGTAGTCACAGGGCCTTCTCATGTCTACATATTGCTCACACATTGGCAACATGCAATGCGTGTGTGACATTATCAATTGTGGAGTGTGTGACACAAATTTTAGTAATATGACAGTTGGCAGCACATAGCACACCCATGGCAAGTGCAGCACACAGGATGTCCTCTGCTATACTAGTATGACACCTTCTTTGTGTGACATTACCTTCACTTACAGTATTTCTCATGACATTAAGGTGCTTCTGATGTGCAATCATGTCTCTATGCAGTCAGAACAGATCTGTATGACATGTTTCTTGTCCCACAGCTGTGGGACGACTTTTTTAACAGTTTCATTTGTCAGCACAGGTTACACCCTGCCAAACATGGACTGCAACCTGCAGGGTGGTTCATACATACCTGCCAACCATACAGTTTACATAGACTGTTCAGATGAATGCCACATATCATTAGTGCATTTTCCTCATACACCTGTGTCTATCTGGCACATTGTTGCCAAACCATTGCAGGCTGCAGTCATAACATAATGGCAAACATGAGTTGCACACCTCAAACCATTCAGACCATCTATGCTAATGCAAACCCTGTTATGCTAGCACCGTTATATGTTTGTAGGAGCAATATGTGACAGGTGTCCCTATTATGTGTCCTTTGTCACTCCATTATATATGGCTTTGTTAACAGTCCTTGCTCCAACAGCTTGGGAGGTATGGGTACAGATGGTGGCCATACCTCTGACCTCTGCATATGTGTGCAGATTATCCTGATCTCTGACACATGGTTTCTTCACATGGGTCATGTACATGTGGTTTTCTGACCAACATCTGGTAAAACCATGACAGACTGACATTGCAGGTTAATGATAGCTATTGTCATGTAGCAACACATACCCTTTGGAAGGTGCATTCAATTGCATGACCTGTTCCGCTATCCATTTCCCATGTGTGTCACAGCAATATGTGATGGGTGTGCCCAATATTTGCTGTTTGCCCCAGCTTCACATATGGTGTTCACCTGATGTCTGTCTGTAGACTGCTGCAAGGTGATGTGATACAGTGATAGGGTAACAGTCTGTCTGTCAGCATTATGTGTCAGACAGGTACGAGGTCTGCTGCTGCCATGTCTGTCACTACAGTTACTGTGAAAGTTTGGCAATGTGTCTCATAAATGATCACTGCTATGGGTCGCATACAACATATTTGTTGCAAACGTCATAGTATTCCATATACATATGT